>NC_083409.1:14623345-14688359 GCF_020745735.1 Hemiscyllium ocellatum
ATAGTCACAGGTGAGGTACTGGAAGCCTGTGGGTTGGCTAATGTGATGCCCCTGCTTAAGAAAAGGGTGTAAGGAAAAGCCATGGAACTGTAGACCAGAGAGCCTGACGTCGGTGGTGGGCAAGTTATTGGAGGGAATCCTGAGGGACAGGATTTACATGCATTTGGAAAGGCAAGGACTGATTAGGGTAGTCTGTATGGTTTGTGCATGGAAATCATGCCTCACGAACTTGATTGGGGTTTTTGAAGAAGTCACAAAGAAAATTGATGAGGACCAAGACAGTGCAAGTGATCCAAATGGACTTCAGTAAGGCGTTCGACAAGGTTCCTCATGGGAGATTGGTTGCAAGGTTAGATCTCACAGAATACAGGAGAACTGGAATTTGGATACTGAACTGGCTCAAAGGTAGAAGACAGAGCGGGGTGGTGGTGGAGGGGTTGTTTTCAGACTGAAGGCCTGTGAGCAGTAGAGTGCCACAAGGATCGGTGCTGTGTCCACTACTTTTCATAATTCATATAAATGATTTGGATGTGACACTAAGAGGTATAGCTAATAAGTTTGCAGATGACACAAAAATTGGAGGCAGTGTGGACAGCGAAGAAGGTTACAACAGAGTACAATGCGATCTTGATCAGATAGCCATAGGGCTGAGAGAGTTGCAGATGGAGTTTAATTTAGATAAATGTGAGGTGCTGCATTTTGGAAAAGCAAATCAGAGCAAGACTTATATACTTAACGGTAAGATCCTACAGAGAGCTGCTGAACAAAGAGGCCTTGGAGTGCAGGTTCATAGTTCCTTGAAAGTAGAGTTGCAGGTAGATAGGATAGTGAAGGAGGTGTTTGGTATACTTTCCTTTACTGTTAGAGTAGTACTGAGTACAGAGAGTTGGGAGGTCATGTTGTGGCTATACAGAGCATTGGTTAGACCACTTTTGGAATATTGCATACAATTCTGGTCTCCTTCCTATCAGAAGGATGTTGTGAAACTTGAAAGGGTTCAGAAAAGATTTACAAGGCTGTTGCCATGGTTGAAAGATTTGAGCTGCACGGAGAGGCTGATTAGGCTGAGGCTGTTTTCCTGGAGCGTCGGAGGCTGAGGGCTGACCTTATAGAGGTTTAGAAAATTATGAAGGGCATGGATAGGGTGAATAGACAAAGTCTTTTCCCTGGGGTCAGGAAGTCCAGAACTAGAGCGCTCAGGTTTAGGGTAGAGGGGAAAGATATAAAATGAACTTAAGAGACAACTTTTCACGCAGAAGGTGGTGCATGTATGAAATAATCTGCCAGAGGAAGTGGTGGAAGCTGGTACAATTACAGCATTTAAAGGCATCTGGATGGATAAAAGCATAGGAAGGGTTTAGAGGGATATGGGCCAAGTGCTGGCAAATGGACTAGATTAGGTTAGGATATCTGCCAGCACTTGGACTGAAGGGTCTCTATGATCTTCACTGCTCCATCAATGATCTTCCTTCAATCACAAGGTTGACCACGCTGCAATAAATCACCCATACTCCAAACCCATGGCCTCACCATCCAGAAAGCCAAGGGCAGCAGATGTGGAAATGTATCAGTGTTCTTTTACTGTGGTGAGATACAGATCTTGTAACTCCTTCTCCAACAGCAGTGTGTGTACTCGTGCAATGTACACTCCGTGTACCCCATTCTCCAGGGCTATTAGGGACAGGCAGTAAATTGTACCCAGACACCACAAACATGCGAGGGGAAAACAGATTACGGGAAAACATGCCACATGACCTGAGGTAGGGTAAGGCAGGAGAGGAGAAATTAACTGCTGGGTGAACTGACTCAGCTGCTGGGAGATGGACAACGCATGCAGCCTGTCTCTTATTGTGGCTGTGCTACCTATTTATTTCACCATCGAAGACAGTCCTCTCAGCTGTCGAGGCCCTAAGCTCTGAAACTGCCTTTCTGTCTCTTTTTCATCGTACATGCTGCTCCTTAAAACCTATCCTTCAATAAAGCGTTGGGTCATCTTGGTTCGTAATGCCTTATCTGGCCCTTGGTGATTTTATTTTGTCCGATAACACTCCCACAAAGTGTCTGATTTCAACAGGATTGTCTGGAAGTATCCATCAAGTTTAGTCAGCATTTGTGGGGAAAGATACAGATAACATTTCAGGGGCTGATGTTCTTTCAAACTCAATTTACTTTTTCTGAAAAGGGAAATGCTGTTTGAAGCTTTTTAATTTTGTTCTGATCAGGACAGAATTGCAAGAATACCAAATCTCAAAGGATTATGTTGATTTTGTGGCAGGTCTAGGTCCTTGCGTTCTGGTTTTCTTTGTTTTGTTTTTGCATGTGCCTTCACGTTTTTGATGTTGGACTGAGTCCCCTGTGAGATAATGCACCTTTCCAGAGGAAAGATTCCTCTGTGGGTCAGCCTGGTCCTTTGTGGGTGGACTTGACCTTTGGAAAGACTGAACACCTGTGTGTGTGCTGGGAGGTGAGCATTTGCTGCTTCCTGGATTGGACCCTGGATTGGACCCTGGATTGGATGGGTCACTACTTCCTTGGGAAGAGCTCATTCATTCATCAGCGCTGCTGGAGGCGGGGACCAGTGACGTCACGCCACCCACCACGTGGTATTTGCTCACGTGATCACAGGGACCACCCCCTGCTGGTCTTACGCCTCAACATGGCGGCAATGAATCGATTGGTCCTTATTCGGTAAAAAAAGTTGAACAGACTGAAGTAAAACCGATTATTCAAGCTGTACTTATATTTAAAATAGTAGTTCATAATAATTGGAGTGCGACCGATTCCGTTGCCTTGCACGAATTCCTCCTTTTCCCTCAGTGGGGGAGGGTATTCTCTGTGTCCGTGTATTGTTTGGGAGGTGGACCCGCCGATGCCGGCTCGGGGGTTGACCGGGACAGCGGGGGAATGACGTTTTAGAGAAAGCCGTGAGGTTACCCGCTGCGGTGTCATTGCGCAGGCGTGGGATTACCGGCCTGAGGTCGTGCGCAGGCGCGCCGCTGCTGGCCAATGTGTCGTTGCGCAGGCGCAGCATGACCGGCCACGGTGCACGAGTCTTTGGATCGCGGGGAATTCAAAATGGAACGGCTCAGTGTCAGAGAGAACAGCCCAGTGAGGCTTGGAGCTCCTCTCAGAGTCAAATCTAACACCAAGACTGTCCAGACTGGCTTCACCTACTGTTGTAATGGAGACTGGATTCAAAGCAATTACTTTAATCTACAGTTGGAGGAAATCCCTGCTCATCTGTGATTACGGAAAACAAAAATGTAGTGGATGTGTGTGTCCTGCTGGTGCAGCATTATTGTTCACACCGAGTTACCTTTGAGTAGGTGGCAGTGGGCTGTCTTGAACCACTGCAGTGTGTGAGCTGTAGGTAGATCCGCAGTGCCCTTGGGTGGAGTTCCTGGATATTGAACCAGTGATAGTGAAGGAGTGTCAGTATATTTCTAAGTAGGATGGTGAGTGGCTTGAAGGGGAATTTGCAGGTAGTAGTTTTCCCATATATCTGACTTTGTTCTTTTAGATGGAAGGTTTTATTTTTGAGTAAAAAGTGAGGTCTGCAGATGCTGGAGATCACATCTGAAAATGTGTTGCTGGTCAAAGCACAGCAGGTCAGGCAGCATCTCAGAATAGAGAATTCGACGTTTCGAGCATAAGCCCTTTATTTTGAAGCAGCTGTTCAATAACTGTCATAGTTGAGGAGGGAATAAAGGTTAAATTCATTGGCTACAAACACATCCATAGAATTGGGACTAAATGAGACCAGCCCCTGAGCTGCCGGCTGGATACCAGAGGAGAGGTGTTTTAGGAGGATTGTGTGGTAGATGGAGATGTGTGTAGATTGAGATGGAGAAAAATACAATTTACTTCGGTCATCGTGTTGGATGTGACTTGGATAAGAGTCATTTAAAAATTGTGGCAAATTACGAACTTGATTGTAAGGATTTACATATCGAATTTGGGAAAGATGAGCACAGATTTGAGGCAACAACATATGTTATATGAAAATTAGCAGGCACTGATGTTAAAGTACAGATTTGAGATGGCCCAGGGAATCCCTTGTGACCTCAGACCTGTAAGCCTCTCTTGGTTTGTCCTGGCGATCGTACTGAGTCTGGCATAGCCTGGAATAAAAACATCTTACAGACAGTTTAGTTTAATTTTAGTCTTCCCCTTTATTTACCAATAACATCACTGTTACAACATAACACTGGTACTTATTAGCTAAACTAGTTAAGGTTCTAAACCTGAGGAGAGTAGTGACCAGCTCTCTCCTGTCACAAACAGGGTTCCTTGATACAAAATTTTACAAAAACACTGCATTTGATTAGATTTAAACACTTCATTAGACAGACAACATTGGAAAGGCAATTATTCATAAGGAAGAGAAGTTAATTGACAGGTCTGTGTGCGCCTAATTGATCACTCCTACAGCCCGTAGCCATCCATCAGGTGGGAAAAAACAGATTCAGCCGAGTCAGGCACCTGTTGGTGAGACAAGTCCTTTCTATAAGGAGGCACCAGTCAAAACTAAGTGGGAGAAGTCATAAGGTAACCTCGCATGTCAGGTCTCATGTTTCACAAAATGGCTTCTTAGCTAGGGAAGGCAAACTTTGACTGTTAAAAACTGGCTTCCTCATAGATTGTGTCAGAATCTCTTCAATGTTGGGTTAGAATAATTTTTAAACTAGGAGCAGACTCTTGCTTTTTATCTTAAGAAAACAATCATTCTGAACCTGAGGCTGAATTGTTTCTGTAAGGTTGTATTTCAAATGATTCATTTGTCTCGAATTAGACATATTTTTCTTTTCAGGGTTCTGATTCAAATTCAAAGAGGATATCAATCTGGCTTGTTAGAATTGACAGTGGGGCAGTCATGGTCTGTAAGAACAGCAAGTAAGTTAAAGCTTTGTCAGCATTACCTTTTACAGAATTTGCATTTTGTACGATGGTTTCTCAAAATAATCATAAAGTCCCAAAATGCAATTAAGTTCAAAACAAGGGTTATAGAGATAACACCGGAACAGGATACTGATTGTGGATAATCAGCCATGGCCATAATAAATGGTGGTGCCAGCTCGAATGGCCTACTCCTGCACCTGTTTTCCATATTGAATCCACAACAGGTAAGCGTGCATTCAAACCAAACCACAGTTAATTTTCTATTTGCTTTGGCAATCTCAGCGTTATAATGTTGTTGTTCTCTCATTCTCTCTAGTGTCTTTTTGAACACCCAGGTTAGGGACTGTAACAGAATAATGTTTTTCCCTTTCTGTCTACCGAGCCTGCAAGGGTAATAAGAATCCAGTATAATTGCTATGACCTGACCATTAATTACAAGGCTTTTGACATGCTTGCAGGATGATACCAAGTCAGAGATCAGAATTAAACACTGTCATTAATTTCACAAGTGAACACACGTGAATGTTATCACTCTGTGTCCTGTTTACACAGATTCATTCCTGTTAAGGCACATGTTCTTAATTACTTTGGAGCATCCTGTTACCACTTGGTGAGAACAGGTGTTTTTATCTTCTGCACATCCTGGGTTCCCCCTTTTGTGGCCTGGTGCCTCCCTGGCTTTCCTGTTTATTTTCTACGGTGCAACAAATATGTTTTATAATTCAACATTACATTTAGTCGAAATGTTTTAAGGCTATAAATTTTCTCATTCCCTCCTTTTGTCATTTCATGACAACTACATAGCTCATTATACAAATATAATGAGTCCATTTAGTCTTTGTATTCTCAATAATTTGTGCTTCCTCTTGCGAGTCATTGTCCGGAGGATCAGAGCGGAAAGATACTGGATTTCAGTGGAGACGTTCAGACGTGGAGCTACAGGGGTAGGCAAGGGTCGATTAACAAGATTGCTTTTCGCCTTAGCCAAAGAGGAATGTATGGTCCATTCCATGCACAAGTGGACAACACTGTATATTCCTCGGATGAGACTGAGGACTATCAGTACGTTCCACGTGATCCATCCACACAGCGACCAAAGCCAGCAAGGAACACTCCATCCATATGGATCGGACAATGGTTGGGCAGGTATCTTCCCTGCACCTTGACCCGTTTTGTTGATAACATCTATGTTGTCCAAAATGTCTTTAGAGAAATCATTGATGTAGATGCAACATTGCGGGCCAATAACAGAACAAGCACCTCCTCCTTTAGCAAGGAGGAAATGTAGCACTAGCCAATTCTGAAGTGTTACCATCCAGGTCTCCTGTACCTCTTTGTTCACCAGCTTCAAAGCGTGGGCAGTTGAGTTGGCAAGTTTTCCGATGTCGTACGCAAGGTCAGTTGTCTGATCTCGGGCCTTCTCAACATCCCAGCCAGGAGTAATGCCTCCCAGCAATTTGCATCACCAGGTTTATTGATGGAAAGTTGTGTAAGTCCTGTTTGTATTTCCTTATTTCCTCTACATTTTGTTCCATACTGCTTCACATGTTGGTAGGCGTTCATTCATCACCTACCTCAGGTACTTCATGGTGGAGGGTAACAAATGGTAAATTTTGTACTAGGGCACAACATTGGTACCAGTCATTGGGTAGATATGGGTAGCCTTTGTTTTCACATCGCCAATGAAGGCTAAAAGGAGTTCCAAAGGCGCACTTCTGTGAGTGAATGACGAGTCCACTCAGGGCGAGAGCTGACTCTTGTAAACAGCGGGTGCTATCAAACGTTTGGATGTCCAAGTGTATTAATGAATGAAGAGCAGGAGTATCACCAGTGTCTTTGATAACATTCTTACACAGTGCTGGCTTCACATTCCCCATGTCGTGAGTGGCAGAAGTTCTTTCAACGCACCATTCTAGTGCACTTCACACAGCGACGTGCTTCTTCTACCGAATGGGTTTTGCCAGCATAAGTGAGGGGTTGCATAAGTGTGAGAGTCCTATTTGTACACTGGACATCAGAATGATGGAAGAGTGAGCAAATAACACACGGATCAAGGGTTTAGCTTGAATCAAGAAACCATTGGTAACAGATGGGAGATTGGGAGTACATAGTATTTTGGATCTTTCTTCAGCTTTCCAGCATGTCTTCTGAATTACAGTAGCTATTGAATACAGGAACTGTATACAGAGGAACCTCGATTATCCAAGTGAGATGGGCCGGCACTATTTCATTCAGATAATTGATTGATTATTTGGTTAATTGATTTCCTCTGGGTCTGTGAAGTCTGATCCCCGATCAGGAGACTCAGCAAAAGCACATTGCTTGCGAGAACCTGTCTGCCCCCAATCCCGCCACCCTCAACCCTGCCCACACCCCCCCCCCCAAACCCAAACCCCTCGTCTGTCCAATCCCAGCCCGCCCCCCTCACCCGGTCCCACCCCCATCCATCCCCACCTACCATCCGAACCCCCGACTACGTGCTCACCCCCCCTCCCCCCCCCCCCACTGTGGGGCAGCCGGACTGTACACCAATAGTAAGACTGCTGCTGCCTTTGTGGGATAAGTCTCCAAATAGCGCGCGCAACATTTTGACAGGTTCTGCCTCTGCCCTGTACAGGGCAACGTTGGAGTGATAATCTGGGGATGGGGGGTGGGGTTGGCATTCACCCAATGTGTAGAAGTCCAGGGAGAGTGTTGGGGGAGGGAGAGAGAAAAGGCAGGAGGTCAGCCATTTGGAGATGGTGCCTGGACTGTTCAGGACTGTCCTCGGCAGCATTTCAGTGAGCTGAGTTTGCTTTTGCTCATTTGTACCTGTAAACAGAAGACGTGATCAGGATTGAAATTGCTCTTTGATGTAATGTTTCTATCGGGACCTTAAGATCACCTTCGGATAATCCGATATTTGGATTAACGAGGAACCTATGTAAAGGTATTTCTGTCACTGGTGGTAGGTCAGATAGGAGAAGATGCCATTGAGAAGGCATAGGTTGTCTGTCTCATGGTGAAAGGTGCCTGAGGGTTTGGTGATTTTGGTATTATGTGCTCAATACTGCAATCCGTACGGTTCGTTTTGAGGGGAACAGACAAACATTTCAAAGTAACAGTTTTCGGTTGATGGAGTGGCTGAGGTTATGGAATTGTGCCATCTCATGATGGCTGGCTTGGAAGTGTTGCGAGGATAATGACAAGGTCGAGAGTGATATTTGGATACAAAATGTGAGCAGTTTAACTGAGTTTCAGCTGGGCAGCTGCATTCATAACTTCCAATGTATTAGTACAGGTTTCATATATACAGTACCTTGGAGTTTTAGCCAGTCTAAGATAACATAGGTCGGTTACATCTGGACATATGTACTTGGGTTGGGTTTTCATCGGATACCTGTATCAGTGCTAACACAGGACTGTGAGGGGGATACAAGCTTGCAATGTCCTTTGTTGACCCATGTTGAACATCCTTCTACCTTTACTGCAGTTTCAGTTGTCAGAAAAGCTTGATAAGGCCCAGTTTTTGATGATTAAAGTCTTTCAATCATACGTAGTCACCAGGGTTGATATTTTTAAACATTGGAGCTCGCTCTTCATCCTTCCCTGGTACTTGATAGGCTACTTTGACCAGTTGATGATATGACTGCAATGCTTTGGTCAACTTAATCAGGTACATGTGCATTTCTTCTGCCATGATATGCCCATCAACAGGGTGTTGGGGACTTAATGGTGCGGACCAGGGAGTCCTCAGGAGCTTTCCATATATCAGTTCAGCCGCTGAGAATCCCGTCTTTTTCTATGTCATGGTTTCCTCATATTAAACAGAGCTTTTGGGAATACTTGAAGCCAATTATGACCAGTTTCTTTCACCAACTTGCTGAGCTGACCTTTTTAACTTACAATTGGCTCTTTCTACAATTCCCGCTGCTTGGAGATGGTTGGCACAATGGAATTTCTGACTTGTATTCAAACTCTTACATAGTGGGTTGGTTAGCTCCGCACAGAAGTGGGAGCCATTATCAGAAAAGACCGTTAATGGTATTCCAAATCTGGGTATGATTTCCCTTAACAGAATTTTACAAGTAGTTGTTGCTGTGCAGTCAGTGCAGGGATAAACTCCAATCCATTTATTAAATACATTGATTATCACTCAGCAATACTTATAACAATGGCATCTTGGTGACTGTCTAAAATTTCACTGGATCGTGTCAAAAGGTGCACTTGGCAAGGGAATTTCACCTGGGGGACACTTCACTCCTTTCCTGAGATTAATGTTTTGACAAATTTGGCAATTTGAAGCTGTTTGTTTTGATTTTTCTTGCAGGTGGGGATTCCACCAAGTTTGGAGAATTCTGTCCACCATTCCCTCCTTAACTCCATGTGCATGTGTTTGAACATGATCAACTAGAATAGGCAGAAGTGAATCGGGCAGACATGTCTATTCTACCAGCGTAACCCAAAGCTTATTGCAGCTATTTACATAACAACCATGGTTCATCCATTTTTGTTTTCATTAATCAGTGGTGTCCCCCTGTTGGATCCAAATTTCTTCTAGGTCAGGCAGGGTCGGGGTGTGAGAAGAGGAAATCGGAGAGTCTCCCTTTGGTTTCTGATTCGTCATTTGAGTAACCAGGTCTTTTTGCTCAAAAGCTGTTTTCTCAGCAGCTGTGTCAGCAGCATTGGTGCTTTTAGTGACATCGGCAGCATCAGAGGAGTGAGCCGAACATTTGACAATTGCCGATTGAAAGGGAAGTTGATTAGCACTGAGGAGATTAGCAACATAGGCAGCATTGAGGCTCGGGGTTCCTGATGAGATAAGGAAGCTGTGCTGCTGCCAAAGTTCCTCATGGGCACATCCAAAGGGAATCAGTATCGATATGAGCTGACTTTCCTTCAGCAAGTATGCAGGCAGGGGTGAGAGCAAGGAGTTCAGCTTGCTGGGCGGGGCAGGGTGGATCGACGGAATAATCTTCTGTTGGATGGGACAAAGTGACAATCGTGTATCCTGACATGTGTTTGCCCTCTGGAGATATCGAAGAAGAACCATCGAATGGAGCGTGGTTAATGTTACAGCAGTATTTAAAGGGGAGAAGTGGATTCTAAAGTAATGAAATCACATAGCAACTTAGATGAGCCACAGTTCGGTGTTGAGTATGTTTAGAAGTAAGTAAGGATACCACGGAATGCGAGATACAGACTTCTACATTTTGATGTAAAGTTATATTAGAGGCAGCCAATACCATAGGATGGATGGTGGGGAGAATCTGGGTGCAGGAAGGCATACCCTGTGCAACAGGGTCAAGCTTAGTGGAGTGATAGGCAGCAGGGCACCAAGAGGAGCCATGTTGCTGGGTAAGAACCGCTATAGCACAGGTGTCAAGGATGGAAAAGGGTTTTGTGCAATAAAAGGGCAAACCTGCTGAGGTCCCTGGGGAGGGTGACCAAGAGGTTGCCAGCTGCTTCCACTCCGGCGATCAACCGGGGGCTGCTTTGGGAAAGGGCAGTTCTTGGACCAATGTCCAGGTTGATTACGGTTGACACAAATGTGTGATTGTTGGGGGACACGAGGGGCTGGGGGAGGTAGTGAAGACTAGTGAGAGGATGTATAAGGGGTAAGGGGCACCGTGGACTGTTGGGGAGGATACAGAGGAGGACCCCAAGATCCATTGGGATGTTGTGAATCCACGGTACCAGTAAAATGCCACAGACGGTAAATACTAATTAGGAGTCAGGGTTAGAATTGCCAGCCTGTACATTGATCTAATCCTGCTCATCGAAATTTTAAATTGTATTCTGGTTGTTTTAAAGTCGAACTGAAATACTTCTCTTGGAAAAACTAACAAGGTTTCGGTTCTTTCAGCAGGGCATCATTTCTTTTCACCATCTGGTTAAAGAGTACAAGCTGGTTTTAAAAGCAGCAGTTAGATTTGATCAAAATCAGTGGCCTTAAGTTCCCTTATCAGTGCAACTGTAGCACTCCTAACACACAGGGACAAATGATTCATTGGGGAAAGGCATGGCCCTTAGCACGTTCATCCTCAGAGTGGGGAGGGGAGTTCAGGCGATGTTTTGTTTTATGCAGTGTGTTCGCCTTGGCCGTACTGTGGGTGTGTTTTGAGGGGGAAACCCGGAGGAAGTCGGCTGACAGGACGGGAGGCGTAAAATATTTCCTCCTCTGTATCAGTGTCCCATTCCTCATCCGCGGATGGATCAGGATTCTTTAGTAATGGGTCTTTGGGAGAGGTGGGGTATAAGGAACTGTCTTTGTCGTCAGTCTGGTCCTGCGCGGCTACAGCTGCAGTCTGTTGTTTATTCACCGGTTTCCCTTTTCTTTGGGACCCCTGACATTTCAGCATAGGTTCTGAACCTTTACTTTGTTTTATTTTCTCCATCGCCAATTCCAAATCATGTGCTTCACATTTGCATTTTAGTTCTGTCCAATCTAGTTCAGATCCTTCCTCAGTTAATGGACTAATTCCCCTCGTAATACAGTTTTGTCTCCATGATGATTGCATGGCTTTTTCCCATTTTTCCCTATCTACCTTTTTCCACGCTGATATGGCTTCTTTCTGTTTACTTCCCTTTTTCCCCAAATCCCTTGTTCACTTTTAATGTGCACCCATATTTATCCTATTTATTTTAAATCTTCACAGAACTGCTGATCTACAGGGGCTCCAACCCCACAAAACACAGGGGCCTCTAACCCCACAAGATTCTGTTTTTAGTACGTATTTAAACAATCTCATTTTGGGTTCTGTCCGGGTACCATGAGAATGAAATGGGGGAAGCAGCACACAAAGAAGCAGGCCGAGAGCAATTGAGACCGACCCTTGGGTGAAGCTCCTCTTTTCCGGTTTCATTCAAACGCATCCCTTGTTGGAACCCTGCTCGCAGCGTCAAATTGATAAAGTACAGATTTGAGATTGCCCAGGGAATCCCTTGTGAACTCAACCTGTAAGCCCCTTGGTTCATCCCGGAGATCGTACTTTTGGAAGTCTGGAATAAAACATTAACCTCTTCCAGTTTAATTTTAGTCATCCCCTTAATTTACTAATAGCATCACTGTTCCAACATAACACTGACACCTATAAGCCAGGTTGACTGGATTCTAAAAACCCAGGAGAGTAGGATATCGCTCTTCCTTCAAGAGCCCTGGCAGGTTACTCTGTTGTACTACCACAGACAGGCTACCATTATACGAATGTTTACATACGCTGTACTGTCAAGAATAGGCTTTCTTTGGACAAAAAGTTAACAAAAGCACTGCTTGTTCTAAATGAGGCAGATAACAGTGAAGGACAATAATTTGGGAGAGAAGTTAATTGATACCAAGTTATTAATTTCACAAAGGGTCAGCTGTGAATGTTATCACTTGGTGTCCTCTTCATGCAGATTCTCTGATGCTCAGGAAAATGTTCTTAATTGCCTTACCCTCCAGCCTCTCTATTTTCTGGTGGACAGTAAATGTGTTCTATAATTCAACATTACATTTTAGTCTAAAAGTTTCAGGACAAGTTTTAAGGCTATAGACTTTCTCAAACAAAACTTGAGAGAGCTTGCCCAAGTCTGGTAAGGAGGACCGATTGGCAAACTTGAATAAAGACAAGAATGAAGAAAACATTAATGGACTGATGTGTTCAGAGAGAAGGCATCCAAGGCAGCACTGGAGACAGACACCAAAATTAACGCTGATGTGTCTGTGTGTTCTTCCAGTACACAAAGGGAGGACTTTTCACTAAGTATCCACAAGAACTCCAACTCCTCTGTTGGGTTTACTGAACAGGGAAAAGCACCAACTCGAGACTCAATTTAAAGTACCATTCCTCGAGCCTCAATCTGAGGAATTTCATGAGGAGCACATGGACATTAAAGGAGAGGAACCCAAGGACAATCGTGAGGATAGTGAAGACTTTAACGGAGATGATCTGAAGAGCAGTGATTCAAAGGCCAATTCTTTGGTTGATATGATACTCTCTTCCTTTGTCAAGGATGCAATTGAACAATTGCAAGAAATCACAAAGTCTGTAGCTGAAAAGGTTTGGCTCACTAATCAATGATTCCAGTTCAAATTGGATATTGAATCCTGGCCCAGGTCACCTTCCAAGGATCTAGAGGAGGAACACAAGACTGATATCCCATTGGACACATTTGAAAGTGATGATGATAAGGAGGAAGTATTATCTTCAGATCTTTGTCCTCGACCTGTAAGTACCATGTTTTAACATACTTATAGGATTATCATTATTTCCCAGACAATATGTCAAAATACAACTCCACTTTTTTCAGCAACCTGTTGCAGGTCATCATTTTTAGAAATTATCCTGAGTGTTCCCCTTTCCCAAGGACCCTTTACCAAAAGACTATTGTGAGGAATATCTTGATAAATTGTGAAATAAATTTGTGGGTGATAAAATCAAGCAGTGGGGGATATTCTTAAAATTTCTGGTGTCTCGGTGTTCTACTTTGCCAATCAATTCTCGAAGTATGTGTGAGTAGCCTGATTATTTCTCAAGGGATTTAGTGACCATTTCCACTGTGTAATTATAGAGTTCAGAACTGAAAGATTGCTATTGAAATTCAAACCCTTTTCCTCCTGCACTTTTCTGACCTTCGGTTCAAGGAAGGCAGTGTTTTTAAAGAGGATCTTTGAAACTAAGTTTTGAATCATGCTTTTCAATCTCTGGCTTTTTTAGTGCACACACTGTTTTTCTAGCGTAGTGTTCTGAAGCAAAGTCTAGAGACTGAATGACCATCTGATTAGAAGAACAGAAGTGTTTATGGTTTGCACATATTAACATTCATTTGGACTAGTAGCATTTTTCATGAAAGTGTTTGACAGGTTCTCATACTGTCCATTTCTTTCTGAGCATTCAGTGTAGGAAATCACAAAGAGGAGCTTGGGTCACTTTGATTTGACACAGCAACATCCTGACTAAACTGACACATGCTCTTCTGATTTGTCAATATTTGTGTTTACCTATAAAATGAATTCCATCCTGTGTCTAAGTCATCAGACATACTCTGAGATATAAAAAGAAGGTTCTCGTTTGTTTGTCTGCTGTTTTTATGCTTTGATTTCAAAGTTTATTAAAACCATGTATTGTTCATTAATGTTTTGAAATGAATTTCATCACTTTTGTTTCTGACCTTCAGTTTATAGATTGACCAACAGTTTGTGTACTTTGCAAAAAGGCGGCCTGATGTTTGGCTCACGTGGGCAGGAAGAAGTGGCCAAACACCTGGCAGAGTTGGAATTGAGTCGTGAGATGCTCGATGACCTGGTAGATGACCAAGATTGATTTGATGAGGACTTTGGGCTGCGCTTTAGCAAAGTGCAGCAGCCAGTGCAGGAGGCCCAGTCTATGAAGGATATGCCTCTCAAAATCCAAAGGGAACCTCATTTTGCTGTACATCATGATGCTTTAGAGGTTGAGATGATGGTTCATGCAGCGGCTGAGGAAGTTGCAGGATCTTGGCCACGATCCAGGAAATCTACAAATACTCCCAGACTATCTTGAGAATAATAAATGGAAAGATGTAGAGAGTGTGAGCAAAAGAGTTTCTTGTGAGGTGAGATCCAGCTTTTGCATTTGAACACAAACTTATTTTTTCTCAGATAAACAAGAAAGCTATGGGTTAATAGTGCTCCACAGCAGCTCTGATTGATGATATGTATAACAGAGCATGTTAAAAACATTCTGATGACTGCATTGAATTCAATTTACCATTTGCCCCTTCTCTAAAAGTCCAAACCACTTTCTCCTCCACTGTTTGTACACTCCCATTATTAATTTAGCATCATCATCATCATCCTGTTCTTCATTAAATCCCATCTGTCACAACTTTGCCCACTCTGAGAATCTATATTTTCTGTTTCTATTTACATAATATATGGTGTCTCTTCCAGTCACTCATTTTTTTTTAATTCTTCTGTATCATCTCTGTTTTTCCATTGGTTGATAATACACTATATAGTTATTAATCATCTTCTTAAAACTCTCCAGAATCTTATCTTCCACAGGTCACTCCATAATTTTCAGATGAAGAAAGCCTTAAAGGTTGCACTTTTCAGTCTGAATTTGTGCTGTGTTGATGTTCCCAAAATTGACCAAAATATTCTAAGATCTTATGCAACTTAATGTGGCTTAAATTGTTTGTGTGCAGTTGGAAGAGCCAGGTTTCTTTTAATGGCCATATCTATCACTTTAAATGGCCTGTATGTTTGAATACTTTGTGGCATTTTTCTCTGATCTGATTAGGATCTTACAATTTCAGGTGTAATTCCTTTTCTTATCCACTCAATGTATTACTTCATCTCACTCTGAACTTCAGGAACTGAAGTTAAGATGAACTCATCTGTTAAACTGAGAATGATTTGACCTTCCTGAAATGCTGGGTCCGCTGTATGAATCCACGTCAGCCCCAATGTTTATGGTGAGACTTCCCACAGCGCTGATCTAGAGTTGTCTGCCTACAGTTTATTATAAAGGTGGAACATTTTTGGAATTTGACTGAGCAGAAGCCTCTTAGAAGATGCTGTTGGCAAAGTGCTGAACCATGTAATGCAATGAATCGTTAGGTGAATAATTAATCATTTCTCAGTCTACGTCTGAGGCAAAGTAAAATGTCAAACCTTCTCGCAGTCTGGGAGTGTTGCATATTCCCTTTAAGTTGTTTTGAATATGCTTTTGGATCTCACTGATTTTGTTCACTTCAATTATCATTACATTTTCAAGCATTCCGTAGATTTTTGTTCAATAGAACATGCTTTGAGTTTCATCCAATTTTACATCATTCAGAATGGGGGAAAGAGTCCAAAGGCTCAAGTGTCAAAGGCTTCACTGAGCAGTTTTGGGCAAGGGTAATGGATTGTGGGTTGTTTTGTCTGTGTATTTAGGGTGTGTGCAACAACTGCCATTTCTCCTGGGCTTCTATCCACAGATCTTCATTTCTAATGAGGCTATGAAGTTGTTTGGATTCTACCAAGAGCAATATCAGAAGACAGACTGTCAGAAGATGAAGACATTTGACAGGAGAAAACGTGATTGTATGGACCATATTTTGGTAAGTGCTTCAGTTTAGCAACTGTTCAGTTTTATATTGTACCACTGCATCACGATTATGAACACTGCGTCCTACATCTGAATTTTCTGTTATTTCAAATGATAAAGGCTTTATCTTCAACTTTGTGGTTGAATTGAAAACTTGTCCTCACTGCAGTAATTCGCTGAAAATCAAGGCCTACTTTTTCTTAGTTGCCACAAAAGTTTTTTAAAAATTCAGAAGTACTTTGAATTCAGTGCAGTTGGCAAAGTAGTGTCATGTGTACTTCTTTAAATCCCAATGTTTGATTTCACTTTCTCTCGATGTTTCTTTGTCGTATGGTGAATTTGTGAAGAAGACCGAAGCTGAACTCAGTAAAGATCTTGATGTTGCCAGCTCAACCTCCACCAAACCGCAGATTAAAACTCTGTACTCCACTGCTACTGAGAAGCTAAACTGCTGTCTCTGCAGAAGTACTTTCAGTAATGGATGTTAATTGTGTGACCTTATGAAGGGATGCCTCTTGTATTTCTCTTTTATACCCTAGTGGGACCCCTTTTGTCCATATTAGTTGGTGATTAAATGTTTCTTGAGTGAAGGAGAGCAGTACTTTTGCAGTGATTTTACAGCAGGGAAAAGTGCCTTTTGGCCCAACAGACTCGTGCAGTTATTTAGTCTCCATGCGAGTCTACTCCCACTTTGTCTCCTCCCATCAGTGCGTCCTTCTGTATGTTTCTCCCAGAGGTACTTATCCAATTTCCCCTTAAACACATTCATGCTATTCAACTGAAGCATTCCAGGTACTAGCAAGTTCCATGTTGTCACCTTTCTCAGGGAAGAATGTTTTGTTTTGAATGTCTGATTTGATCCATTAATGTTAACTTCCTGTTCGGGTCAGCTACGCAAGTGAAAACATTTCTCCCTCCATGTAGTTCAAGCACCTTCATTTTTAAAGTTCTCTATCAAATCTAATTTTCAAAATTCTCTGTCCAATCACTAACTTATACAGTTGATGGTCGGTTCCTGGGTGTGTTGCTGCACAAAGAGACCTCAGGATGCAGGTGTATAGTTCCTTGAAAGTGGAGTTGCAGGGAGAGAGTGTGGTGAAGAAGGCATTTGGCATGCTTGCCTTCATCGGTCAGAACATTGCCTGTAGTGGTTGAAGTGTTACGTTGCAGCTGTACAGGACATTGGTGAGGCCTCGTCTAGAATACTGCATACAGTTCTGATCGCCTTTCTATAGGAAGGATGTTAAACTTGAGAGGTTGCAGAAAAGATTTACAAGGATGTTGCCGGGGCTGAGTTACAGGGAGAGGCTGAATAGGCTGAAGCATTTTTCCCATCGAGCATTGGAGACTGAAGCGTGTTTGTAGAGGTTTATACAATGAAGAAAGGGCATGGATAGTGTAAATAGTCAAGATCTTTTTTTTCTCTCATCGTCTGCATAGGGAGTGATTTGTGATCCTCAAATCCCACCGTCGGTGCCATTGTTTCAGGGTCTTTTTGGACAGCCTCCGCCAGTGCTTCAAGTACAAAGGTAAACAGTAGCAGTAACAGAGGACATCCCTGTCAGCTGCTCATCCCCACATGAAAATTGCTCGATTTAACCCCATTCTTTATATAACACTGCCAATCACCTGGTGAAGGCCCTTCCTAGACAAAAACAATCTAGAACAGCAAAGAGATTCGACCATTCTACCTGATCAAAAGCCTTTTCTGCCGCCAGGGAGACCACCAAACCCGGAATCATTCTTTGCTGACATAGTTGTACTGTGTTCAATACCTGCCTGATGTTGTTGGAGGAGCTGCAGCCCTTGATAAAACCGTCTGCTCCTCTTTTATAATAACAGGCAGCACCTTCTCCAGGCTCAGAGCTAACACCTTTTGATAGAATTTTAAAATCCATGTTCAACAACGAGATGGGTCGATACAATGTACAATCCTGAGGGTCTTTTCCTTTCTTTAAAATAAGAGTGATATTAGCCTCTGTAAGAGAGGGCAGAAGACAGTCCTGGCCATAGGAATGACTAAACAGCTCCAGCAGCGGTTCAGCTGACATGTGTATGATCTCCTTATAAAATCCACATGGGAATCCATCTGGACCAGATGCCTTACCACTTGGAGCTGCCTTACCACCTCTTGTACATTTAAAAGGGAGGTCTGATCTGCGTTTATACCAGGGAGGTCCACGTTTTCAAAAAAGGATTCCATTCTCACTTCTCCATCCCCACAGCCCTCTGACCGGTATAACTCTGCATTGAACTCCCGGAATCTGGCATTGAACTTCCTCAGTTCACAAGTGACCTTGCCAGTTCTCTCCCTGATAAACACAATGGACTGTGGAGTATTTTCCTTCATAGCCAGGTAAGCCAGGGATCTACCTGGCTTATCCCCATATTTAATCAGCCTTTGCTTTGCAAAGGAAACCCCTCTCTTTGCCACTTGTGTGAGCATTGAGTCCAGAGCAGCCCGGAGAGCCGTGACCCATTGCAGTTTGATCCCGGATGGTCTGGGATAATATGCTGATTTGGCTGCCTTCAGCCAGGCCTCCAGTATCAGCTGCTGCTGTCCTCTCTGCCTCCTTCTCATTGTCAAGTGTAAAATTGGTGGTCTCCCAGAGCACTGATGGGTTACTGGCTGTAGCCTGATTGAAGACCCAAAAAACCCTGAACTCCCTTGTGATATACTGTACAAAGTTGTCATCCTTCAACAGAAATGGATTTGTGTCATGTGTCTCCTACACTACCTTTGATCTTAACATCTAAATAGACTGCTGCATGGTCTGAAATAGTTATGTTCCCAATCCTGCAGGCTAACACCAAGTCCAAACAAACCGACGGAACAAAGAACATTTCAATTCTTGTGTGGCACTTGTGCGGGTTGGAGTAAAAGGTAAAGTCCCTCCCATTTGGGTGGGGGCACCTCCACACATCCACTCGCCCCAACTCCTCACACAAGTCCACTAACTGTCTAGTCTGCAGAGGTGTACCCGACAGCCGCCTTGGCATCCTGTCCACCCCAGGATCCACGAGACAATTAAAGTCTCCTTCTATAAATATATGGCGTACCCCAGGAGCCAATAATTTAAAGACTGCATCAACTAAAACTTTGAGAGGATGCACCAGGGGGCAGTAAATCGCTAGCCATGACCGCACACTACAGCCCGCAGTCCCCCGAGAGGAAGAAGCTCATTCAATGTGTGACAAGTGAGAAAAAAAAGGCTTCATCAAATCTAAATGATTTGTCCTTCAACTGATCTCATGACTTAAATGGGGAATGGTGTCTCTTCAGTTAGGTGATTCAAATCCACCAAATCAATTGTCACGTATGCACTCCTTCCATACCAAAAGGATATGTGGATAAAATAGTAGCATGTCTTGCACTGATTTATTTCAAGATTCCTTTATTCAGTCATATGCTGAAGCTATTCAGTCCAACTTTCTTGTGTTCCCCTTGGATCTGTGGTTGTGCATAAGGAAATTTCCACATGTCCCCTTAAACAATGTGTGAGTCAACATAACAGTTGTGTTGAATCAATAATTGTAACCCAACTCTGCTCCTTGGGCAGAAAACTAATCCAAGGATTCTAGCTAGCCTTTAACTTCATGTTCAAGTTCTAAATCTTTCAGTGAGCAATGGAAAATAACAAAGAACAATGTAAATCATTTACTGTCTCTCCAGACTCTGCTTCTCTTGCCACTGAGTACTCCCTTAGGTTCGATGAGGCAATGACTGAAGATGATATTGAAGAGAAATCCTTCCATCTCCTGCCATCAGAGAGCCATCGCTGCTTTAACATGGGGAAGAAACGCAGCCAGCAGTATGATTCCGATGAGGACATACTGCAGGATCAATCGGCTTCAATAGCTGTCAAAGTGAGTTCTCCCATGGGTTCGCCAAGGGTGAGTGGTGGAGCCAGTTAGTGGGATCTCAGTGTTTGGGTTAGTTGCTCCTCTCCATGTTCTAGGTATCTTGCTATGAGATTCAGATGTAGAGGATGAGGAGCAGATGGGGCAATGAGTGTAAGGCAAGTGTTGGGCAGGGGCTGCTTTTTTTGAAAAAAGAAATACCACTCACTAACAATGTTGCCAGAGTTTATAAATCTTGAAGAGGAATAAATCTTTTCCATTGTTAATCTTTGTGATTGAGTTACCATGTAGTGAAGACAGAGATTAATATTTATTGGGATTCCTTGCTCACCTAGTCAGGTAAACAAACTAAATTTGACTGCTAAGAATGTTCCTAAATTTACAACTTTCTACTGTACATTAAAGGTAGGAGTAGTAAGATGCAAAAGACAAGTGGAGCTTGCAGAGGAATTTGATTTGAACGAGATATTTGTGCAGATAATAAGAGATATTCTAATTGGAAGGATATGGTTGGTGATATTCTGCGTGGATCTATGTTGGTGCCCTATCTATTCACGATTCATAATGAAAGGAAAGCCACATTCAAAATGTGGGGCCTCTCTCCAGATTAGCAGCGATCTCGAGTGTCAGTAGATGGAAGCATAAAATCAGAAAGCAATCTTGATAGATTAAGTAAATGAAAAATCTATGGATGAGTTTGATCGGCAAGTGAGAGGTTGGATCAAAATAGGATATTTCTTGATTGTGGAAATTGAGACACAATGGAGTTCAAAGGAACTTGGGGGTGATCCAGCTGTATATAGTTCATGAAAATGTCACAAACAGGCTCAGAAAAGTGATCAAGGGACCAGTGGAATGTTGGCATTTATGTCCAAAGAAGACTCGAAAACAAAGGATTAGAAGTCATGCTTCAGCAATTCAAAACCGAGTCCGACCAAGCCGTCAGGGCTGGGCACCATGGCTTAGGAAGAGTATCACTCTTAGTGGAAGTGCAATGTAGACTAACTGAAGTGATACTTGGGCTCCGAGGCTTAATTTAAGAAGAGAGATTGAATAGATAACATGTTAGAGTCAGAACATTGAGGTGTGATATTATGGAACACTTTTACACACAGAAATGGATGAAGTTTGAAACTCCCTTCCACAAACAGTGATTGATTTGAAATCAGTTACAAATTTTAAATCTGAGATTGGTAGATTTTTAACCAAAATGCTGAAGGATTATGGGACAAAGACAGGGATTTGTCATGATGTTGAAGATTACCATGATTTGGGTGAATGGTGGAATAGGCTCAAGACACAAAATAGCCTCCTCCTGTTCTGATGTTGGTGTAACCATGACACCCTTATTCTCTGTATGTATAACTCCTATTCTGTTTTTGGTTATTTATCAGAACCTGGCAGCAAATTAGAAATTGGAGTCCTGACCAGAAAATTATCAGTATGAGGGACTTTGCCAGTCTTAATGTGTTTCACAGATGATGAAATGAGACAGTCAGCATTTACTCATCCTGATAAATATTGGGATAGTTTGATGGGATCACTTGTGATGCAGCACGATTGGCATATCTGATGCTACTCCAACTACTTTTAATTGTTGTTGTTGTCTGCACTCAGTCCTGAGGTTTTGTGGATTACAGGACAAATTTTGCTTGGGTCAGGGGAAGCAGATCACCTCACTCTGTACTGTTTGTCCTCCTGTCTTTCACTGTTCAGCATGATTTGAGCATGCCCTTCTCTGGAGGTCAAGACAGTTTCTGTAAATTCACCATGGAGATGGTGCGACAATACGTGGAGGAGGAGGAGATGCGTGCACAGCACCAGGTGTCACTCCTCAAACTGAGAGAACAAGCCATGAAGGAAAAGACCAAAGCAGAGCTGGCCTGGTTGGAGCACCAGAAAAAGTGAGTAGCTGACCTATGCAGTGATGGTAAGCTGAATAGCCTTTCAAAAATGCAATGTAAGAATGTGCAGATCCTTCCAGTAATCCTTTCCGGAGAAGGGGGAAAGCTAGTGTCTTTTCTCATTGCAGTCTGGCTGTTGTGCAGAATCTAGGTATTCACGTCATCTTTCCCCTTATCACTGTTTGGATTGAGTAGAATGAATGCAATTTTGACTCTTTTTTTTTCATATTTTTAAGTTTGTTCTTTGAATTTGGGATGTTTGCGGTAATGCTGGTATTTATTTACTATCCCTCATTCTTGAAATGGTCATGGTGGTGAGCTGCCTTGAGCTACTGCAGTCTGCTTGGTCAATATAAACGTATCAACTCGCAAGTGCTGTTAGGTTTGGAGTTCAGGGCTCTGGAACAGATTGATGCAAGACTGTTGTCCTAACCCACAGGTCAGGATTTTAAACAAATTATTTCAGTGGATTTCTTTGCTGCTGTTAAGGCCAAGATTGTTGTCCATCCTTCATTGCACTTGGGAAGGTGATAGTAAGTCATTTCCTCAAACATCTGCAGTTCACCTGCTACAGGTACGACCACAATGCTCACAGGAAATGAGTACCTGGGGTTTTGGTCCAAGAGTAGTGAAGGAATGGTATATTGCTAAGTCAGGATGTTGTGTGGCTTGGAGAGAAGCTTACAAGTCATGGTGTTACATGTTATATACTCTCTGTGCCCTCTTAGGTGGTAGAGGTCAGAGGCTTTGAAGGTGCTGTTGAAAGAATTGAGTGAGTTCCTGCAGTGCATCATACAGTGCACATAGCTCTCATTGTTTATTGGTGAATGTGGTGCTGATCAAGCAGGTTGCTATGTTCTATTTGATGTTATGTTTCTTGGGCATGTACTGGGGAGACAGGAAGTGAGTTACTTAGTGAAGAATTTTCAGCTTCTGACCTGGTTTTGTTGACCCAGTATTGTATAGCTGATACGGTTCAGTTTCAGGTCGAGGGCAACTCTAATGTGATAATTGTGAGAGAAGCAGTGATGATAATACCACTTCATATCAAAAGGATTGCAAGAGATGGTCAATGCTTGGTAGGTATGGTGTGCATGCCATCCATGCTGCCATAATACTGTAGTCACATATGCCATACTAGTTGTGGGCAGAAGATTTCCTCCTTCAAAGTCCCTCCATGAATTATTTGGGTTTTTATGGCTGCTCAACATCTTTGTGGACACTTTTACTGACACCAACCTTTTATTTCCAGATTTTCTTTTAAAATACCCTTATTGATTTTGTGAGCATAAACAATATCTTGTTGAAATAAATTTTCTCCTGATTGAGTATGACAAGCATGGAGGGGCATTACAGTTATAAAATATTAAGAAGAATTTGCTGTTTAACAAAATCTTAAACCCTGATCATTCTCTTTCTGGTTTAGTTGCTAATTCAGCAGTGGTGAAACTGTGAGATCTACTTGGGCAGATTTATCCAAGTTTGTCTGTAAATTCCAGCATCATTATACCATGTGTCGGGAGCTGTGGTTTACTAAAGAAGTTGAATCTCTTGTCAAGAGGAAGAAAAGGCTTATTGAGGCGTGAAGCTCAGTTAGGGAGCTTGAGAGTTACAAGTTAGTGAGGAAAGACCTAAAGAGAGAGCTAAGAAGAGCCAGGAGGAAACATGAAAAATCACTGGCAGACAGGATCAAGGAAAACCATACAGCTTTCTATCAGTATATCAGGAAGAAAAGAATGACGAGAGAGATCAGGGCCAATCAAGGATAGTTGTGGGATGTTGTGCATGGAGTCCGAGGAGATGGGGAAGCATTAAATGAATATTTATTTGTTAGTATTCACACCGGAAAAAGATAGTGTTGTCGAGGAGAATACTGCGATGCAGACTATCAGACTAGACGGGATTGAGGTTCATCAGGAGGTGTTAGCAATTCGATAAAGTGTGAAAATAGGTAAGGCCTCTCGGCTGGATGGGATTAATCCGAGGATTCTCTGGGAAGCCAGGGAGGAGATTGCAGAACCTTGAGCTTTGATCTTTGTTGTCATTGTCTACAGGAATAGTACCAGAAGACTGGAGGATAACAAATGTCGTCCCCTTGTTCAAGAAGGCGAGTAAAAACAATTCTGCTATTATAAATGACTGAGCCTTATTTGGTTGTGGGTAAAATGTTGGAAAAGGTTATAAGAGATAGGATTTATAATCATCTAGAAAGGAATAAGTTGCTAAGCGATGGTCAACACAGTTTTGTGAAAGTTAGTTCGTGTCTTACAAATTTTATTGAGTTCTTTTAGGAACATGGATGAGGGTAATGCGGTTGATGTGGTGTACGTGGATTTCAGTAAGGCATTTGATAAATTTCCCACTGTAGGCTATTGCACAAAATACAGAGGCATGGGATTGCGGGTGATTTAACTGTTTTGGATCAGAAATTGGCGAGCTGAAAGAAGACAGAGTGTGGTAACTGATGGGAAATGTTCATCCTGGAGTTCAATAATGAGTAATATACCGCAAGGATCTGTTTTGGGTCCACTGCTGTTTGTCATTTTAATAAATGACCCAGATGAGGGCATTGATGGATGGGTTAGTAAATTTGTAGATGGCATGAAGGTCAATGGAGTTGTGTATAGTGCTGAAGGGTGTTGCTAGGTTTCAGAGGGATATAGATAAGCTGCAGAGCTGGGTTGAGAGGTGGCAAAAATGGAGTTTAATGCAGAAAAGTGTGAGGCGATACAGCCAAGAAGGAGCAACAGGAATAAGGAGTACTTGGTAAGATTCTTGGTAGTGGAGATGTGCAGAGAAATCTCGATGTCCATGTATAGATCCCTGAAAGTTGCCACCCAGGTTGATAGGAAGGCATACCATACGGTGAGTTAGCTTTTATTGGTAGAGGAATTGAGTTTCAGAAGCACATAGTCATGCTGCAGCTGTACAAAACTCTGGTGCGGCCAAACTTGGAGTATTGCGGCAGTTCTGGTCACTGCATTAGAGAAAGGATGCGGAAGCTTTGGAAAGGGTGCAGATGTTACCTGGTATGGAGGGAAGGTCTGATGAGGAAAGGCTGAGGGACTTATGGCTGTTTTGATTAGAGAGAAGAAAGTTGAGAGGTGATTTAATTGAGACATATAAGATAATCAGAGGGTTAGATAGGGTGGACAGAAAGCCTTTTTCCACATGAGGTGATGGCTAGCACGAGGGGACATAGCTTTAAATTGCAGGGGGATAGATATAGGACAGATGGCAGAGGTAATTTCTTTAGTCAGAGTGGTAAGGGTGTGGAACACACTGCCTGGACTCATCAACTTTAAGGGCATTTGAATGGTCATTGGATAAACATACAGATGAAAATGGAATAATGTAGGCTAGATAGGCTTCAGATTGGTTCTACAGGTCGGTGCAACATGGAGGGCTGAAGAGCCTGCACTGTGCTGTAATATTGTATGTTCTATGTTCATGTGACTTTGCCATGTTCTCTAACCAGACACCTTTGAGACAATGGGGAAGATGACAAGATGCCATCCATCCGAAGGAGACAACGTGGGCTTCTGCTCAGGCTGCAGCAGGAGCAGGTATGACTCACTGAATGCCAGGGAAAATGTTGGGCTATCACTAATACTTCATAAATGAACATGTTTCCCCAAGGTTCCGATTTGTTGCAAACCTTTTATATATGGCGATCCAGCTTTTCCTTGAAATGCCAACAACAAATGCTGCTGTATGTAATGGATATGCTCGGCCGAGGGATACATTTCCATGGCATGGTGTTTCTGAATGCAGTTCTCCTACTGGCAATACTTTGCTCTGATTATCCTCAATAGTGCACATTAAGGGAAGGATAATGAACCAAACCTTGAGAAGAATGATTGTACAATGAGGCCACAATACTTTTAATGCTACTTGTATTTTGAATTTGTTAATTTTCCCCACCTTATCCCTCCATGTGAAAGAAATGAGCTACCTGCTGTTATTGCAATGGATGAGCTCTCACACATACAAATGAGCAGATTCCAGCTCTCGCTGGTTGCCAAGTGCCCTGGATTTGTCTTTAATTTATGATGTTAATGGAAGGGATGCAACATTTATTGCCATTTAAACGTTTTATTTTTCACCCTTGCTTTCCCCCTTGCCCTCGTATTTTTTTTTAAAAAACTGCTGACAAGACATGGGATTGCTGATTAGGAGATCATTTAGTTTGGATTTCTAATTGCTTTGGAAAAGGTGGTGAGCTGCTGTCATGATCCTGGTTAAAACATTGTCCTGTCTCTTTGTTTCATCTGACTTTGTCCTAAGGCCACCTTGATGGTTTTCCCTTTGTCTTGTTTTCTTCATGAATTGCAAATTTGAAGTTTGAGACAGAGATTACGAGCCAAGCCAAATTACATCACTACCACGAGTTGGAACACAGTGAAATTGAGATATTAACTAACTCTCAAAATTGCTCAATTGTTCCTAACCTGACTTCAGAAATAACAGATCTTGGACACCAAGGTTAGAACTTAAACAAAAACAAGCAACTTTAACAGAACGCAGATGAATTCCAAGGAAATCAAATCAGGATGTACAATGTGAACTCATCTGCTTTGAACATTTACCCGACTTACATAGAACATTACAGCGCAGTACAGGCCCTTCAGCCCTCGATGTAACGCCAACCTGTGAAACCAAACTAAAGCCCATCTATCCTACACTATTCTGTAATCATCCACATGTTTATTCAATGACCTTTTAAATGCTCTTCAGGTTGGTGAGTCCACGACTGTTGCAGGCAGTGCGTTCCACACCCCTACCACTCTGAGTAAAGAACCTACATCTGACATCTGTCCTATATCTATCACCCCTCAATTTACAGCTATGTCCCCTCATGCTATCCTTCTGCACTACCCACAACTCCACTGACTTTCGTGTCATCCACAAATTTACTAACCCATCCTTCTACGCCCTCGTCCAGGACATTTATAAAAATGAGAAGCAGCAGTGGCCCAAAAACCAATCCTTGCGGTACACCTCTAGTAACTGAACTCCAGGATGAACATTTCCCATCAACCACCATGTCTGTCTTCTGACAGCTAGCCAATTTCTGATCCAAACCGCTAAATCACCTGCAGTCACATGCCTCTGTATTTTGTGCAATAGCCTACAGTGGGGAACCTTATCACACGCTTTACTGAAATTCATATACACCACACCAATCCGTATCCACCTGTTTGGTCACCTTCTCAAAGAACTCAGTAAGGTTTCTGAAGAATGACTTACCCTTCACAAAACAGTGTTGACTATCCTTAATCAAATTATTCCTTTCTAGATTATTACAAATCCTATCTCTTCTAATCTTTTCCAAAGCTTTGGCCACATCTTGGGTCGCAGACCTCTGGAGACGTTAACTTATTTTTTACAGTCTTGGAATTGTTTCTCAGAACTTTGAACAAGCCAACCACTGGAAAATAACTAAAGAGAGCAGCCAAGAACAGCCAGTCCAGAAGAAGTCCAAACCAAAACTGTCTCCTGCCCAAAACCCAGTCAGAGCCAATTCACTTTGTTTTCCGCCTCTTTTTCAACATTCGCTGTGAGCAGGCCAGCACCAGTCCTTCCTAGATTGTTCAATTTAACATCCAACACGTCTCTGAGCACAGCAGCACCAGGGTGCTGAAACTTCTGGAGTGTTCTTAGACCAGTAATTAATCTGCATTGTCTTTCCAGGCCAGCAGACATCTATCTTTGTTCTCCCCCTTTTTTGTTTTAAAACTAGTTGCTTTTCAAAGTTCAATTCTTAACTTCAGCTCACAGTTCCAAACCAAAAATGAGAAATAACATAGTGATGGTCTCAACAAGTTGCTGATTTTTGTTGGCATAGATGTTGCCAATCACGCAGTGTCACGCAGAATTGGAATGTTATGTTACTTGCTGTTGGACTCACTACAGATTTGTCAGATTCTGTACTCGCTCAACCCAGGCACACTTTCCAACTTGCCCAGCAGCAAGAGCTAATACGCAATTCTCGTGAGTGGAAATCTGCCTATTCATCATCTTTCTCTTCTGCAAAGTACTTGGCAGCTGAGGACAGTTTTTCAGGTTTGAGAACTCAGGTTAACTCACCACAGGCCAGGAAGCAACCTCCTGAAATAAAATCAGAAATGCTCACTCAAAGTTAGGCATCAGCTGTCGAAAAAGAACGTGAGTAACTCTTTCATGATGATTTTCCACCTGGAGTACTTGACTGTTTGAGTTTGTGTTGACAATACATTTTGTCGAAGAAAAACAAAGTTTTCATCAAGAACAAGCATTATAAGTTGTAAAAGTTGCACAGTGCCACCTGGAAACTGTGCAACTTAGAACTTAATGGGTTATGGAGTCGTGTGCCCTGACTTCATTTTTGTCTGTAGTTTGTTGTCAAAATAAATTTATTGACGACGTAAAGACGGGTTTGGTTGGTCTCTAACATGGTAATACATTGTATACAATTTCACCACAGGCTGAAATCAGGCATCTTGAAAAAGCCAACAAGGCTGCTCACAGGGAGAGGCAGCTGATCCTGAAACAGCAGGAGGAGATTCAACACATGCTCCAGTCCACCAGGGAAATTCAGGAGAGGCTCAAATCAGCTGGGGAGAGCAAGTTGGTTAGTATCCCACCATTTGCAAACATCTGAACTGATCAATTCAAGGTTATTATTCAAGTAAGGAATTACTTACTCTGCAGCATGAATGATGGGTGATCACTTTCAATCCAAACTTGCTATCAGCCAGGTTTCTGGTCTATATTATCATTACAATATAAATAAAACTTTTACTATTTTACAGAAAAGATGTAAGAATGGTTTGTCTGCCACTGAGAAGCATCAACTTATGCCTCGGTACTTTTATTAAGTTGAAAATATGTTCACATGTTCCCTTATGTCGAGGCCAAATCTCTGCAACCTAAAACTGCATCTTCAGGACTACCTGCTGCTGCCGAGAATACCATCCTTTGTATTCATCGATATCGTGTTTTGTTCTGCATCCTGTAGAAGTGACAGCACAAGAAATGGAGCTTTCAGCCCAATGTATCTGTGCTTCTGTTCTTTCGCTCCCTGCAATCTGGCTCCGACCTGTTATCAGCATATCCTACAAAGGGGTCAAAACATTTTTGCACTTGATCATGTGCATAGGAATGGGACTAGGTTGTTGAGCCACTCATCTGTTTGCACTTCTATTATAATTGATCCACATCTCCCTCCCCTAATCTGTTTCCCTGAATAAACACTCCCAACAAACAAAAAAGTCAGTCTTACTTTAGAAATTTTCAATTAATTAAAGCTCAATTAATTCAAAACCAATGAAACACACTCCCTGCCTGAAAGGAAATGTGCTTAGTTGCAGAAACCAGTCTTTGAATCTCATCTGTGTTTCACTGCAACTAATTCTGGAGCTGTTTCCATTAGGAACAACCGTAACTTTCCATGCGCCCATCTTGGTATATTCTCAGGTTCCAACTCGACAGGAGCAGCGGAATGCAGAACAACCAGAAGTGGAGAATGTTTCCAAAGTGAGCCCCGCTTCGAGTTGCCTACAAACAGATACAGAGACGTGGAGTCCCTCCTCTGTTTCGACTTCAGGTAGCGAGACCAGCAACATCATGCAAAAACAGAAGATGCGCAGTCATGTGGATGAAAAGTAATATCTCTTATGGCTTCTTATAAGGCATATTGCTGTGAAAGACTGGCAAGCCTAACCACCTCATTTGTCAGCTGGTGATGTTATAGAGAGGATGAGAAAGAGTGGCTCTGAGCAGAGGTAAATATGAAATCTATTTGACTGTTTTCAAAGGCAGTGAGTTTGCTGAATATGGTGTTTCTTTGAGTCCCCAACGGACTGGTGGGAAACAGTAAAAGGGAACATCAAGAGGTTCTTCATCCTCAAAGGTGTTCAGGAGGCGAGACAGAGGCGGGGAAAACTGTCCCAACTCCAGGAAAATATGCAGAATTTGCTCCTGCTATAGACGATGGGGGTTGATGTCATGGAGGACCTCAAGGAGGTGAAGGGCCAGCAAGCCTCACTCTTTGCCTCGGAGGCCTCCAAGATAATCTCCCGGTCCAGGGTCCGCTCGGTGGAGCAGGACGAGATATGCTCACGTTTCTTCTTCCAGAAGGTGCACGAAGAGAGCTCTGAGCTCAACAGCCTGAAGGAAGAAGATGGCTCGATAACGTCATCTCAGGCTGATGTCATGAGGATCAGTAAATCCTTCTATGCCAGTCTGTATGACGCGAAGCCGACTGACAGCGCGGCCTACTAGTCGTTCCTGTCCTCTATCACGGAGGTCTTAGACGACAGAACACGCGAGAGGCTGTACCAGCCGCTATCTCTGGATGAGCTAACCAAGACCCTCGAGTCCTTCGAAAAGAATAAAACTCCCGGAAGCGACGGCTTCCCGGTCGAGCTCTATTCCGCTCTGTGGGACTTGTTTGGCCAGGACCTGCTGGAGGTGTATGTCAGTATGCTTCGGGCAGGTACCATGAGTGAATCCATGAGGAAAGGCATCATCACCCTCATCTACAAGCAGAAGGAGCGAGGGAGGACCTCAAAAATTGGAGACCAATTTCACTGTTGAATGCGGATTACAAAGTTCTGTCAAAGGTAATCACCAACCGGGTCAGATCTGCTCTGGGGTCAGTGATTCACCCTGACCAAACCTGTGCTGTGCCAGGCAGGAAGATCGCTGAGAGTCTCGCACTCCTCAGGGATATGATCGCCTACGTGCAGGACAGAGGGTTGGACACCTGCCTGATCAACCTGGACCAGGAGAAAGCCTTTGACAGGATATCACACAGGTATATGAGAGATATTCTCTCCAAAATGGACTTTGGGGAGGGAATCTGCAATTGGATCAGACTGCTCTACACCAACATTATCAGTGCAGTCTCAATCAATGGGTGGGAATCGGATAGCTTCCCAGTCAGATCTGGAGTCAGGCAGGGCTGCCCTCTCTCTCCTGCCTTGTTTGTGTGCTGCGTAGAGCCATTTGCCGAGTCCATCAGGAAGGATGCAAGCCTGAGAGGGGTGACTATTCCTGGCAGTGGGGGCCTGCAGGTTAATGCCTCCCTGTACATGGATGACGTCGCTGTTTTCTGCTCGGATCTGCTGTCCGTGCACAGACTCATGTGCATATGTGACCAGTTCGAACGGTCTCGGGGGCCAAGGTAAACCGAGACAAGAGCGAGGCCATGCTCTTCGGGAACTGGGCCGACCAATCCTCGATCCCATTCACCGTCAGGACCTGAAGGTGCTGGGTATTTGGTTCGGGGGGGGCGGGGGCGTGCGCCAAGTCTTGGGAGGAGCGTATCAGCAAAGTGAGGCAGAAACTGAGCAGATGGAAGCTACGGTTGCTCTCCATCGCGCGAAAAAAACCTGGTCATCAGGTGTGAGGCACTGTCATTGCTGTTATACGTGGCACACGTGTGGCCTATTCCCAGAACCTGTGCTGCTGCAGTCACCCGGGCCATCTTCCAGTTTATATGGAGATCAAAGATGGGCCCGGTCCAAAGGGACTCGCTGTACAAAGATCTGGGCAACGTGGGAAAAAATACACCCAATGCCACCCTCACCCTGATGGCCACCTTTGTGTGTGGCTGCATCAAGCTGTGCGTGGATCCCAGGAACGCAAACACCAAGTGTCACTACGTACTGAGGTTCTGCCTGTCCCTGGTGTTGCGAAGGATGGGCCTGGCCTCGCTGCCGCGGAACGCTCTGAGTAGATGGACCATTCCGTATCACCATTCCTTCGTGGCGAAGTTTATGAAGAAAAACACCTTTGACCACAAGTCCATCAGGAAGTGGTCAGCACGTAGTGTCCTTGAGACCCTTCGGGAAAAGGAGAGGGCGGATCCTATTGAGCAGTTCCCTGAGCAGACTGTCAAAGCCATTTGGCAGAATGCTTCATTGCCAGAACTTTCCAACAAGCACCAAGACATGGCTTGGCTGGTAGTGAGAAGGGCTCTGCCTGTGAGATCCTTTATGCACGCCTGGACTCTCTCCCGCACTGCACGCTGCCCTCGAAGCGGCTGCGGGGGCGACGAGACTGTCAAACACCTCCTTCTGGAATGTGCCTACGCAGAAGAAGTCTGGAAAGCAATGCAGTGATGTTTGTCGAGGTTCGTCCTGAGCAGCGCCATGACACGGGACTCCGTGCTCTACGGCCTGTTCCCCGGGACGCACACCGAGACGAACATCAACTGCGCCTGGAGAATCATCAACTCGGTGAAGGACGCTCTCTGGGCGGTCCGAAACCTGTTGATCTTCCAGCTGAAGGAGTTGACCCCGACTGAGTGTTCCGGACTGGCACATTCCAAGGTCCACGACTACATGTTGAGGGATGCGCTGATGCTTGGGGCAACTGCCGCCAAGGCGCGGTGGGGAAGGACCACCGTGTAACATCTGCCTGTCTAAAGAAGAACAGTGGGGTCCATGCAGTCATTTGGGCTCTGCTGACGCCTCAGCTAAATATATGGGCATATGATTGAAAAATGTACAGACCTGTATATAAAAATGATAAATTCTGATCTCTGTATGTAAATGTTTACATATGTTTGGCATGACCAACTGCACAGACCATCAAATTATTTTATGAATAAAGTATATTTTTGAAATAAAAAAAATGGAGAGAATGAGAAAGAGAGAGACCGAGTGGCTCTGAGCAGAGATAAATATAGGAAGTCCATTTAACTGTGTTTTTCAAAGGCAGTGTGTTTGCTGCAAATGGTGTTTCTAATGATCCCACCTGAGATGTTGTCATGTTTGACCCTGCGAGTGGGGCAGCAAAACATCAATATGGCCTCACTGCTACTGCTCTCCAAGTAGGGGAGCTTTTTTCTTACCCTCATCTTTTTTTATTCACACCCATTGCCCTGGAATAACAGTCTCAGAATGGGATTGCAATGTGAAAATTTTCACGCGTGCAAAGCTTGCTTTGCCTTTCAGTGGAGTGTGTTGGGAAACTGGAGGTACATGCAAATGTTGCAGGAATTGTTTTTCCTGGTGGAATTATCAGTTTGACATCATTGTGTTAGCTTTTTTATCCTATGAAGACAATTGTGTACACTACAGAGGATGCAAACAGATCTTATTAGGGCAGCACCATGGCTCAATGGCGAGCACTGCTGCCTCACAGTGCCAGGAACCCAGGTTCGATTCTACCTTCAGGTGACTCTGTGGAGTTTGCACATTCTCCCAATGTCTGCATGGGTTTCCTCCCGCAGTCCACAAATATGCAGGTTAGGTGGATTGGCCATGCTAAATTGCCCATAGTGCCTAGTGATATGCATGGTAGGTGAAATAACCTTGGGAAATGCAGAGTTACACTGATAGTGTAGGGGAGTGAGTCTGAGTGGGATGCTGTTCCAATGGTCATTACGGACTCAATGGGCTGTTTCCACACTGAGGGATTCTATGATTTGTTCCAATCAGTTCACGTCAGTGTTACTGCTCCTATCACCTTTGCTCATCTATTACCCTGACCCTCTATTCCGTTCTCCCTCTAATCTTGTCTATCCTCCCCTTAAACACCCGTATCATATTTGATTCAACTGCTCCCTGTTCAGTCTTCATTGCTGTAATCCAATTCTGCAGAACTTCCATATCTCCCTGATGGATTTCTTGGTGACTACTTTGTGACCTCAAGGTAGCTCTTCTCTGTGAAAGGAAACATTCTGTCTGTATCCAGTCTGCTGAACCCTCTCACCATTTTAAAGACCTCTATTATGTCCCTGTTTGGCCTTCTTTCAGAGAAAAGAGACATAGCCTGTCAACCCTTTCCTGAGATGTGAACCCACACATTCCTGTGACCAACCTTGTCAATCTTGTCTGTGTACCCACTTCAGCTTCTCCTTTTTCTATTTATAGTATGATGATCAGCCTGCACACAGTATCCAAGTGTGGTTTCAGCAAGGTTTGATTCAGGTTTAGCAGATTTAATAAATAATTAGATTGGGTTTTTTTAAACGACTGGTGTTTTTTTCTGATCTAATTAATTTAAATAAATGTGAGGTACTGCATTTTGGTAAGGCAAATCAGGGCAGGACTTAATGGGAAGGTCCTGGGCAGTGTTGCTGAACAAGGAAACCTTGGGGTGCAGGTTCCTAGTTCCTTGAAGACGGAGTTTCAGTCAGACAGGGTCGTGAAGAAACCGTTTGGTGTGCTTGCCTTTATTGGTCAGTGCATTGAGTATAAGAGTTGGGATGTCATGTTATGGTTGTACAGGACATTAGTGAGGCCACTTTTGGAATAATGCATTCAGTGCTGGTGTGTTGTCAAACTTGAAAGGATTCAGAAAAGGTTTAGAAGGATGTTGCGAGGGTTGAAGGTTTCAGCTATAGGGAGAGGCTGAAGGGTAACCTTAAAAGTTTACAAAATCATGCGGGGCATGGATAGGGTGAATAGCCGTGATCTTTTTCCCAGGATAGCGGAGTCGAAACTAGAGAGCATAAGTAAGAAAGGAAAAATTTAAAAGTTACTTAAGGGGCAACTTTTTCACACACGTATGGAATGAGCTGCCAGAGTTGGTGGTGAAGGCAGCAATAATTACCACATTAAACAAACATCAGATGGGTTTGTAATCTGTGGTTGGACTGTTCGGAAGGCAGTGCTTGAGATTCTCCCACTATCTAAGTCAGATAGAGAAATGGAGCTGGGGTTGGTTTTGATGAGCTCTGTTGCCATTTGAAGTTCATGAATCCGAGCAGAAGGGGTTGTGTTGAGGTAGAGGTGTAGGGAAGTTGGCTCCAAATGTTTTGATGAATTATTTGTAATTTCTCCTCAATAATGTGAGGTTTTCTTGAGTATCTAAAGATAAAGCAATTTTGGGATGATACTCAGCTGTTTTGTTTTTCTTATATAGCTCCTTTTTCTTTTGTAAACATCGCACTCCTGTCACTACTACTTCTCTGTCTTTATGTCTCACCACTGGGCTTCTCTCAGTGTCTGTTTCCCGAACATGCATCCCAAATTCCAGCTGTCCATCTACAACCAGCTGGTCAGGTACTGTGCAACCTCTGCTTCTCACTGATCGAGCATGCTCTGCTTCATCACATGCATGTGGATGATGTGGGGGGTCGGTGGAGGGTCAAGGGAAAGGAATTGTGTCGAGAAACATCCATTCCTTTGGCTTAGTTGTGGCTTTACATAGATGCAGCAAGCTGCTAATTGGCAATGTACTGCAGACCTTATAATTAATCTGGAACGTGCTTTTAAAGGGGTATTACTGTGAAAGCAAGAAGTTGAAGTTACACAAATAATCTTGAGCTGCTCGTGCTAACAGGGTACAATAAAGATTGACCTGTTTTACGTTGAGTTGGACTTTTGCAAATAGTCTGGCAGAGTTAGCAGCCCACTAACCTTGATAAATGTAGCTTTAAGAAATCTGAAATTTGAGTTGCAAGATTGAATTTTCAGATGGCACTGCCTCTTTAAGAGGGCAAATGTGTCTTTGGTGAACAGTGAGGTATTCTTATGGATGTGAAAACTTAATTGGTATGTAACTGTCAGAGTAGACATGAGTATCTCCAACTACATGCAGCTACTTTTGTTAAAATGCCTGTCAGTTTAATAGTGCTGTCAGATCTCAAATCTTTGTTTAAAATTGAAAGTACCAATAAGAAATAATATTCAGGGCTCAGTGCTGCATTTAGTAGCAACTGGACAAACTCAGGAGCATTTTGGATGATTTTAGCTGTGGCAGGAATTCTGTATTGATCTCTAATTTGAATTTAATCTTGCTTCAGAGCTATTTGATTTCCCCTTTTTTATTTTTTATACTGCATTCAAAATTAAATTTGTTACTTTAATACTTTTCTGCAGCTCCTTCGTAGACTCCCACAGAAAAGACAATCACATCTCCCTCTTTTTGCTTTGTTGACTGTTGGTATTTCTACCGTACAGGATCTGTTATGGGGTAATCAACCATCTTCTTCCTGTTCAATTTTCAAGAGAAAAGCGCTTGGCATTGATGGCAGGGTTACTTAGCTGAGATTTTAACTGGATCACCCACATAAATACTCTGGCTGCAAGAGCAGCCCAGCAGCTAGGTGTTCTGCAAAGAATAACTGACCAAAGCCTGAGAGGCACTTTCTGGGAGTGTGATGGAATACTCTCCATGTGCTTGCATGAGTACTGCTCCAACAGCAAGGAAAATGCTTGACATTGTCCTGAGCAAAGCAGCCCACTTGGTTGACATCCCACCCATTGATTTCCTCCTCAATGGCACACATTTGCAGCAGTGTGTACCACATATGAGATGCACTACAGCAACTAACCAAGGCTTTGACAGCACCTTCCAAACCCATGATCTGTGCCATCTAAAGACAATAGTAGCTACTGCTCCCTTACTAATGCTACCACCTCCCAATTCCCTTCCAAGGTGCATAACATTTTGAATTGGAATTATATCACTAAACCTGGAACACATCCTGACAGCACTGTGGGTGTATCTTCAAGAGGGCAGCATACCACCACTTATGGGCAATTGGGAATGAGCAACAAATGCTGGTTTCATTGGCACCACTCTTATTCCTTGAAACCATTTTCAATGAAAGCAAGTAACACAAATATACCCCGTGGTTACAGTGCAGCTGTGTACACAATCTGCAGACACTGTGCTATCAACTTTACCTGTTCTAAATAGTATTTTCATTAGAACACTGCATCTAACTGAATATTTATTCATTAATTAATCATAAGAGAGGAAAAGTTTTGTCATTTTGCAGCAATGCAATAGTATTTTGTGATAATCCAGTTTAATTGAAGATCTCTTTGTCTTATACAATGTGATGTGAACGTTTAGATTACATGGAGGCTGTACTACATTTCTGAATGAAATTCACTCAATTAGTGAAATCATTGAAAAATATTGCAGAATTTGAAGTGTGAATTATATTTGCTGTGTGAATGTTGTAATATTGGAAAGCTAATAGAAACTAGTATGTTCTCCCAGGGTGAATTAAATACCACTGGAACTTTGGAGCAATTATGCTTGTGTAAACCTTTATAGAGGCTGTTTTAAAAAAAAAGCTTTTTCTTTTGTGATCCAGATCAGCAATTAACATGCTTTAGAAGTATTTGTGTATTTTTCCTCTTAGTCACATGAAAAGCCTGCTCTGTCATTCAGTATGACCATGACTGATCATCCAACTCCATATCCTGGTCCCACTTTCTCCCCATGCCATTTGATCTCTTTAGCCATGAGGAATTATATCTAACCCTTGAAAACATTCAATGTTTTGTCCTGAAATACATTTTGTGGCAGAGAATTTTGTTGGTTCAACACTATCTGGATGAAGAAATTTCTCCCTATCTCAGTTCTGAACAGCCTAACCTATATCCTTTAGACTATGACCACTGGTTCTGGCCTACCCCACCATGAAGGCTAACATACCATTTGCCTACACTGCCTGCTGCACCTGCATGCTTACTCTCAGTGACTGGTGTACAAAGACACCCTTTGTTGGAACTCTCCCTTCCCTAATCTATTCAGATAATCTTGCTGTCTGTTTTTGCAACCAAAAATTTCACATTTATCAAAATTATCTTTCATCTGCCATGGATTTTCCCAATCACTCAACTTATGTAAATCACACTTGAAGCATCTCTGCATCCTCCTCACAGTTTACCCTTCCACCCAGCTTTGTGTCACCCACAAACTTAGAAATAGTAATAGTTCCCTCATTTAAATCATTCGTATATATTGTGAATAACTGGGTTTGAACCACTGATCCCTGTAGTACCTCACTGGTCACTGGCTGCCACTCAGAAAATGGCCTGTTTATTCCAGCTCTTTGTTTCCTGTCTGCCAACTAGCTCTCTGTCCATGCAAATACACTCCCCCCGATCTCTCACATTATATGCTAATTTCTTATGTGGGACCTGATCAAAAGCATTCTGAAGTCAAAATAAGTCCCACTGGTTGCCCCTTATCAATTCTACTAGGTAGATCCTCAAAATTTCAGTAGATTGCTAAGTATGATTCCCCTCTTTTAAATCCATGCCAACTCTGTCCAATCCTGTCACTGTTCAGTAAGAAACTTGACTGTACGCTAATCTAGCTTATAAATGTATCTGCTTCCAGAATTTGGAAAGCGGACGCACTGCCCTCCAAATAAAAATCTGCTGTTGCATGCTTCACTCTTATTGCATACATTTATTGTCCAGTTCTTTAATGTGATCATTGATTTTACAAACAATTTCCAAAATTCTTTAAATCCTGAAGGAATGTGATACAGCCCTTTGTAGAAGTGAATGGAAAGTGTGATGCTTGCTTGACCTTTGTCTCTATGGATCAGACCGAACCGAACCTTGAGCAAGATGTGGGATGTGTCCCACAAACATTTTTTGAAAAGCAAATATTATTCTCTGAGATTTAAGTATTCAATTAGGTATGATCAAAAAACCTCGCAAAAATTGAGAGTTTGTTTTCAGCTCCTTTAAAGAGACATGCTCTAGGCTGACAATTTTCTGTCATGTGATCATTCTTTGATAAAGGTGGCTGTGTCCAACACTCCAGGATGTTGTGCTGAAGTGTCTAATTGGGTGGGTGAGCTTTATTACTGGTGTAACTTGGCTCATTTTGAGATGGAATGCTACTTTGAGATAAATCTTGTTTTTAAACTGAGGTGTCAATGTGTCACTCAAGTGTGGAAACTACGCTCAAGTTTACGCTTTTGTTTCACCTTCGCAGATTAGTATTTTTCTGATCTGTTTTATAAATTTCAATATAGAAAATGTAGTGCCGGCGAAACTCAGGTCCAGCAGCATCTCTGAAGCGAAAAAAAAACGTTGAGTCTCAAGTCCAGAGACCTTTTGTCCGTTCAGATGAAGAGTCAGTGAACATAAAACATAACTTCTGTTTCTCTTCACAGATGCTGTCAGACCTGCTGAGTTTCTCAAGCACTTTGTTTCTTTGGTTCAGATGTCCAGCATCTGCAGCTCTTTGTTTTATTACAGACCCTAGTAATTTGACTTGGGGAGCGAGAGACAGCAACTGTGGTAAACTAGGATAAAAATCCCCCACCTTGGCAAAAAAAAACGCATAATTCCTTATGTTTTGCAAAACACTGTAAAAAGTAAATAGAAAATGCTATTGAGCTAAATGTAAGAAGGCGTATCATCTGACTTGTCTCAAACCTCTGACTAAGCTTTGAGGACCCGGCTATCAGAATTGTATTTGCTTGCTTCCTTTAAGATTACAGTCCACAAATGTCCCAGTTCCAGTCCCTGGGCCGGGCCAGGTTACCAATTGCAGTGGGGTGGGGAGCTCTGTGTCAAACTGAAGTTTTGATTTGGAGATGCTGGTGTTGGACTGGGGTGTACAAAGTTAAAAATCACACAACACCAAATTATAGTCCAACAGGTTTAATTGGAAGCACACTAGCTTTCGGAGTGACGCTCCTTCAAACACCTGATGAAGGAGCGTCGCTCCGAAAGCTAGTGTGCTTCCAATTAAACCTGTTGGACTGTAACCTGGTGTTGTGTGATTTAAAACTGAAGTTTGTTTTTAAGAGCAGCATTGCAGATTGAAGTTGATGGTTTTAACTAATATTGCATCAGCAAACTTGAAGGAAACCATTTTGAATGTGTTGATTAACTGCACTGAGTCTATTTACATGCAGTAGTGCTACAATGTTCTCGGATGTGTGAAGGGGCCAAGGAGACATTGCCCCTTGGCCAAGGAGAATTTTGTTTGTGTTGTGCAACTATAACCCAAACAGTGTTGACTTTCAAAAGTAAGAATTATACATTTTGAGCTGCAGGTTAATGTCCAATTTTAGAAATGAATATCAGCGCTAGCTGACACCTCCTTTCTCTCTCCCCTGTCCTGCTTGCATGTCCATCAGGTTCCTCACTAAACGGGAGCAGAAACTGATGCATCGGTGACGGCGTGCGGAGGAGCTGCTGGAGTGGAAGCGGCGGCTCGATGCTGAGGAAGCTGTGATCCAGCAAATGGAAAAACAGGCTCTAGCTGCTTGGGACAAGGAGCTCAAAACAAACATGGCAAAGAGAGAGGCAAGCAAGAAGATTCCTGAATTGAAAGGTAATTAAAATCTGATTGAAGATTTGTAGCTCGGGTATCAGTTGTTGTGGTTCTGTTCGCCGAGCTGGAAGTTTTTGCTGCAAACGTTTCGTTCCCTGGCTAGGGAACATCATCAGTGCCGTTGGAGCCTCGTGTGAAGCGCTGCTTTGATGTTTCTTCCGGTATTTATATTGGTTTGTTCTTGCCGCTTCCGGGTGTCAGTTTCAGCTGCAGTGATTTGTATGTGGGGTCCAGGTTGATGTGTCTGTTGATGGATGTTCTTGCCGTTTCCGGCTGTCAGTTTCAGCTGTAGTGGTTTGTATATGGTGTCCAGGTCAATGTGTCTGTTGATGGAGTTTGGGGATGAATGCCATGCTTCTAGGCATTCTCTGGCTGTTCTCTGTCTGGCTTGTCCTATGATAGTGGTGTTTTCCCAGTCAAATTCATGTTGCTGGTTGTCTGAGTGTATGGCTACTAGAGATAGCTGGTCGTGTCGTTTTGTGGCTAGCTGATGTTCATGGATGCAGATTGTTAGCTGTCTTCCTGTTTGTCCTATATAGTGTTTTGTGCAGTCCTTGCATGGTATTTTGTAAACTACGTTAGTTTGGCTCATGCTGGGTATTGGGTCCACTGCTCAGACTCTGGGATCACCATCAGCAGCCCTTCGGATGACCACCAGTCCTGACCATCCTATTTTCACAGATGATGTTTATTCCCAGGGTTTTGTCGCAGCACACAGTAAAATGGTAAAAGATGTTTTGCATTTTTTTTTGCTACAAAAATTGTTACTAATGAGTAAAGAATGTCATATAAGGCTGCAGAGAATAGCAAATCCTTGGCTTCGTTCAAAATCAATCCCAGGGAAACCGGAAGTGGAGAGAATGGGAAACAGTGTGGGGAGGGGGGTGGGAGATCTGAGGGAATGGAAAATATAAGTGTGGGGGAATGGGAATTCTGAGTGGGGTTGGGAAACATGGGAGTGGGATGAAATGGAAATTCTGAGAGGGATTTTGAAACGGGAGTGGCAGAGAATGGGAATTCTGAGGGGGAATGAGAAATGTAATGTGGGAAAGAATAGGAATTTTGTGAAGGCATGGGAAATATGTGTGGGCTCGGTGGATTAACAATGGGAAATCCAGGTGGGGGAGGGGGCTCTGGGTGGGCTGGTCCTCAGGGGGTTGATGTGGACTTAAAAGGCCAAATGGCCTGCTTCAGTACTTTATGGAATCTCCGATTATCTGTCTCTGTCCCACCTCCGTTCTTCCACTGCAGAAACCTCATCAATGTCTGTCTTACTTCCAGACTTGACGAATGTATTATACTACTTGTTCTATTCCAGAAAGCCGATTGGTGAAGGATAATACTAGAACCAGTCTTTGCACCATTTAAATTAATTTAATTATTCCCTTAATGAAATCTTTGAGAATTTCAATTTTAATTGCTCCATTAATGGAAAAGCCAGTGACCTCTTTAATCCCCTCCCTGAACTGTACTTCTGTCTATGTCACTTTCCTCCTACAAGACACTCGAACTGTATGACAGATTTCACATCTGCCCTTGGATCTCTGTGAGGCTCAGTATCATGTTTTATTCTATTTCTGTGAAGCTACTTGATTTGTTTTATCAAATGAAAGATTTGTTATCAATGCAAGTTTTTAAAGATAAAACAGGAAGAAAACAGGTAACTATGAAATAAAGCATCAGAGCAGATTTCAAAAGTGATGACTGTGCTTAAAAAAGCCTCAACTTTCAGATGTGGAGGTATGATGGGTGGGTACATGCACTTTTTAAAGAAAAACATTTGACAACGTGTCATACATGAGATTAATTGGCAAGGAATTAAGGCAGGGATAGCAAACGGGATTTGAACAGATAGAAGAGTGGAAATATAGAAAAGGACTTGGGGAAGTTCAAGAGTGGTTCACGAAAGTCGTGGTTTCTGGGTTTGCTTCTGGGGGCACTTTTATTTTTGGTGTTCATTTAATAATTTGATTATGTGCAAGAGCGTGTGGTGTTGAAAATCAGAATATTGTAAAATAAGAAGATTGATGAGTGTTTTGGAAAAGTTAAGGAAGCTGTGAGGAGATTTGAGAAGAAGCAGGAATGGTTTAAAGATGACCGGTAGAATTGTGTTGGTGGGTGTGTGTGTGGCAGGGCATTTTTAAATTGTAATTTGAGTGGGAGCAGGCCTGGTGCTGTGAAGGATGGGGATTTGTAAAAGCAGGGTCATAGGGCAATAAAGGCTTTACCTCAAAAGCTGTGCTTTTAATTATGGAGCAAATAGAATTCTAGAACTCAGGAAGAGAGATTGTTCAACCTTCCCATAATTCTAGCTGCCCTAGTGGTGGTGTCACTAATCCACCTAACCGCATATCTTTGGACTGTGGGAGGAAACTGGAGCTAGGGGAAATCTCGAGGAAACCCATGCAGACACAGGGAAACTCCACACACACAATTGCTCAAGAGAGGAATGTGAACCCAGATACATAGTGCTCAGAGGTAGCAGTGCAAACCACTGAGCCACTGTGACACCCAGAGGGAGGCTGACAATCAATCTCCTGGCTTATCCCACCACCTTCCTTTTTCATAAACTTGGAAAATAATGTCGGACTGGAACTAATGTTTGCTTTCTTCTCTGGTTTTTCGGTCTCCTTCCTCAAAAGTGACTGAGGTACATCGAAGCAAGATGGCCAGAAAATCAGCTCCAGCATCCGTGTGCATGACAGACCTATTCTAAAATCCCACCAAGCGTCTGGCAGCTGGTCTGATGAAACTGTTTCTGAGACACAGTCAGGTAGGAAATTTCAAACATGACCAAGATTCACAGAAGCTCTTCAAATTATTTGATGTGCTTTGAAACTCAAACACGACGTGCAGTTTAAAAAAAAAGTTGCATGGCTGAGAGTATAGCACAACACCGAGGGATGGTGATTCTTGAGCCTTTGTCTAGTGTGAAAGTGAAAATAACACCTGAAATGGCCTTGCTGAAGGATTTATTCAGGGAATTTTGTTTTAACTCACTTGTTGGATGTGGGCATTGCTGGGTGGCCAGTATTTATTGCCCATCCATGATTGTCCATAGAACAGTTAAGAGTCAACCACATTGCTGTGGGTCTGGAGTCACAAGGAGACCAGACCAGGTAAAGATGGCAGTTCTCTTCCCTAAAGAACGTGAGTGAACCAGATGGGTTTTTCTGACAATTGACAATCGATTCATGGTTATCGTTAGACTTTTAATTCCAGTTTTTTTTTATTTTATTGAATTCAAGTTCCACCATCTTGCATGGTGGGATGATGACATGAGTTCTGTCGCAGGAGGTTTACCCTCTATTACTGTACTGTCACTGTCATTGAGACTGACAGCCCAGAGTTAAGGCGTGGTAGATTGTTTGTTAACATCTCGTTCTGTCAGTTTCCTTTGGAATCTCTGAAGTTGAAACAGTAAGAGCTGAATGCCTATGCAAGTTTGATTTCATTGGTCTGTAACTTCGGTCATGTTACACCTGTCTAAATTGGAGAAAGAATGCCACCAGCTTGTCAGAAAAAATTGCACACCACTGAAGTATTCAACAAAGAAAAGTCAACTCCAACAGGTTTGCCTGTTTCTGACTCTCCAGCTGTGTCCCTTTGCCACTCCAGCCTCTCATTTTCTATCCTCAGCTGGTCCACACCATTTCTATCTCAGCAGCATGTTCCAGCCTTGAGTGAACCCAGCATTTACTCATCACAAACCTGTGTCTGGAAAGTTACCTGCCTCCTGCCTCATCATCCACAACTCTCACTCAGAGACATGACCATTCCATCCTCTTCTGGTCAGATTGCTGTCCTTATACTCCCTGAATGTGAGCACTTCCGAAAGTCTGGAAAGAGCGCTTATTCTGAAAATTATCAGACCGGCCTTAATTGACTTTTGCCTCCCAATTTTTCAACATCTCCAATCTAATTTTCACATTTAAGAAAGCCCTTCATGATGAATCCCTCTCTCTCTTTGTGACTTTTATTTGAATATCATCCTCCAACCTCTTGTGGTGTTCATTTCCCTTCCAGAGTTAACCTAAATCATGGCCATGTATAGTAGCCCGATTGCAGAATTCATTTCCAAATCCCATTCCTCTCCTGTCCTTCAAATGCACATCTTTTGCAAGCTTTTAGTCTCTAGCTTCTCATTTTGGCTTTTTCCTCAATATGGTTCTAACCATAATAATTGCATCATGCTCACTGTTACTGACTGCCCAGATAGTCCTGCTGTGTGATCAGCCGGTGTGTACGGTGATACTGTAGGTCTGAGGAGTTGATGTGTTTGGTGACACTGTGGCCCCCAAGTGGTCAGTGTGTCCATTGCGTGAGGCTTTGTCAGTGGTACAGCAGGTTTGATTAAAGCTGTTGAACAGGTTGTGAGAAGTGTCACCAAGAGTTATGCAAGTTTGCATATATCTCTTATCCACTAATGTTAGTGTCCAAGTTGAATTTGATTGTAAGGATACCTGTTAACATCCATTGGGTGGATCTTCAACAGAAACTACGTCAGACCAGAATAATATTGAGATCAGGATCCGTGCACTGAAGGATGAACTTAAGAAGCGAAAGACCATTGTGGACAAGCTGAAGAAAGAGCAGGAGGAACGTCAACAGGATCGGTTGAAAACCCAGGAGGCCAGCCTCATCAAACAGCTAGAGGTGAGATTGAACCCTCCACTGCCCTGCAGGTTTCAGCTGGGGATGGTTGGAACATGAGACCGTACAGCGGTCGAGTTCAGAGCATTTCACATGTTTCATATTGTGTTCTCAAAACCAAATCAGCATCCATCTCCTTTAATGAAAAATTGTTGGGGGCTGTTGACTTTTATTCTTGCCATCTTAAGGAAAAGTGGTTGAGCAGGGTTGCTTTTTCTGTTTGATTTTTTTTCTCTGCCATTAATAAGCGTTTTTATATTCTTCCAAACATTCATTCAAATCTTTTATCCCAAATTCCTCTTCATATCCTCATCTCATCCGACTTTCAAGAGTTTCCTTTTTCCAATGGTGTCTTGGGTATTCTGTCCTTATACTTTCTTCTTCCTGAGCAATATCCCAGTATTCTTTATTAAAACAGCTTTGGGGCCTATTACTTGTTAAATGCTGCATAAACAGGTTGCTGTCATGTTGAATGGTGTGTGCAATGGCTTGAGAGGAATATCCAGAATAAACAAACTTGTTTTGATCACATTCAACCAACTGGGCCTTTTGGTCTCCCTGTTAATCTTTCTAAATTTTGTGGTTAACTGGTTTTATAGATTGTTAAAATTAGATTTGTTCATTCAAAAAAGAATTTGTGGTTTGTCTTATGCAGTTGGCAAAATGGTGTCATGTGGACTTCTTATCATCGCAATGTTTGATTTCACCTGCTCTCCATGTCTCTTTCAGTTCTATGATGAGTTTATTGCAAAGGTCCAAGCTGAACTCAGTGGAGATCTTGATGTTGGCAGCTCAAACTCCACCAAACCACAGAATAAAACTGTGCGCCACTGAAACTGAGAAGGCAAAGGTTAAACCGCTCACCCTGCAGAGGTACTTTCAGTAATGGATGTTAATTGTGTAACCTTATGAAGGGAGCCTCTTGTATTTCTCTTTTATACCCTCGAGGGACCCCTTTTGTCCACATTAGTTGGTGATTAAATTGTTCTTTTGCAGTGACTTTACATCAGAGAAATGTGCCTTTTGGCCCAACAGATTTGTGCAGTTATTTCCTCTCCATGCAAGTCTCCTCCCACTTTGTTTCATCCCATCAGTGCGTCCTTCTGTATGTTTCCCCCTGAGGTACTTATCCAATTTCCCCCGAAACATATTCGTGCTATTCAACTTCAGCATTCCCGATACTAGTTGTCATGTTGTTCCATGTTGTCCCCTTTCCAGGGAAGAAAGTTTTGTTTTGAATTTCTGATTCGATTCTGAGTGATCAAATCAAGCTATATTCTTAAAATTTCTGGTGTCTCAGTGTTTTCTACCTTGCCCATCAATTCTCAAAATATGTGTAAGTACGCCTGATTATTTCTCAAGGATTTAGTGACGTTTTCCACAGTGTAATTACTGAGTTTAGAACTGAAGGATTGCTATTGAACTTCAAACCTTTTCCTCCTGCACTTTTATGCCCTTCCCTAAAAGGGAGGCAGTGTTTTTAAAGAGGATCTTTTAAACTAAGTTTTGAATCATCTCTGGTTTTTTCAAGTTTGCATGCAGTTTTTCCAGTGTAGTGTTCTGAAGCAAAGTCCTGAGACTGAATGACCATCTGATTAGAAGAACAGAAGGGTTTATGGTTTGAACATATTAACATTGATTGGACAAGCAGCTCTTTTGATGAAAGTGCTTGACAAGTTCTCATACTGTCCATTCCTTTCTGAGCATTCAATGTAGGAAATCACTGAAATAGGTGCTTGGGTCACTTTGATTTGACACAGCAACACCCTGACTAAACTGCCACATGCTCTTCTGATTTGCCAATATTTGTGTTTCCCTATAAAGTGCAGGAATAAAAAGAGGTGCAGCAGTCAACTGAAAGTGATCTGACTTTTGAAAGCTGAAGCTCAGAACGTTCAGTCTGAAATCATTCATTCCCCTAAGTACACGGCAGTTAGTAGATGAAGAGATTCTCCATACTTATTCAGTTTACCAGGAAAGATTTGAACAGTCTATATCAGTTTCCTAAAATGGCCATTACTTTCTCTGTGGTTACTTGTAACAAACCATGTTTTGGATTGCAAAGTTTGAAGGATATTCACTGTTTTCATTGCAATGTATCTGATCCTGAACTGTCAAGAAGTATTCTTTTCAGTTCAGTAACTGTGTTCTTCTCATCCTCCACACTCCATGATAGTCCATGATATCTCCCTTTGTGAGCCTAATGAAATATTGATTCCACCTAATGGATAAGTGTGACATGTTCTTTTCATACTAAGTTTATATTTCAGACTCAGGGAAAAAGCTTGTGATACTTTGAAATTTTGTAAAGATGATTATTTTCACCACCTTGATTATGGCCAAAAACCTTTAAAACTTAAAAAGGAGTATAAACCATTTGTTCTGACTCCAAGTAAATTTTGTATTGAGTTTGAGTACTCAGTCTTATAAAATATACTGTTTAATGTTCTGGATCTCACTCCATGTGGAAACCTTGACTTTCATTACATGGCTGAGAATAAATTGGAAATGAATTCCAGCCTGTGTCTGACACGTCAGACATACTCTGAGAGATAAAAAGATTCTCGTTTGTTTGTCTCCCATTTTCATGTTTTGATTTCACAGTTTATTATAACCATGTATTGGTCATTAATGCTTTGAAATGAATTCCATCATTTTTGTTCCTGACCTTCAGTATATAGATTGACCAACAGTTTGTGTACTTTGCAACAGGGCAGCCCAGTGCAGGAGCCCCAGTCCCTAAAAGATGTGCCCCGAAACATCCAAGGGGAAAATAACTTTGCTTTTGCTGAAGATGCTGTCGAGATTGTGACACTGGTTCATGGAGCGGCTGAGGAGCTGTGCAAATGGCAGGAACTTGACCATGATCTGGGGGATTTGCAAATACCCCCAGACTTTGGGAATTATAAATGGAAGGATGATGAGAGTGTCAGCAGAAGAGCTTATTGTGAGGTGAGACCCAGATTTTGCATTTGAAAACCAAATTATTTTTTCTTTGTTAAGCAAGAAACATATGGGTTAAGAGTGCTCCATTGCAGCTCTGATTGATGATATGTATAACAGAGCATGTTAAAAACATTATCTCGATCCTGATGACTGCATTGAATTCAATTTACCATTTTGCCCCTTCCCTAAAAATCCAAAGCCCCTTTCTCCTCCACTGTTTGTACTCTCCCATTATTAATTTATCATACTCATCATCATCATACTGTTATCCGTTAAATCCCATCTGTCATAACTTTGCCCAGTCTGAGAATCTATAGGTTCTGTTTCTATTAACATAATATATGGTGTCCCTTCCAGCCACTCAGTGTTTTTTTCAAATTCTTCTCCCTCGTTTCTGACTTTCCATTGCTGTTTCCATTGGTTGATAATACAATATTTGATTATTATTCACCTTAATGATTGGAGCCATGATAGTTTTGTTTTCTATTTACAGCATGTCCCACAGATGTCATTCATTTTGTTTCAAAGATTTGCCTCCTTTTATGTTGTGGTGCCTTCCTCAGTATTATGCAGGAAATCTTGTCTAGTACATCTTGGTAGTTCTGCAATCCTTTTAAACTCTGATCTCTGTTTTGCCTTGTCTCCTGCAATCAATGAACTTCTAAATGTATCCTTGGTTCAGATCGTGGAGCAAACAGTTGTTATTTTATATATTTTGAACAGGATTCCCCTTTGTTTTCACTGTAATGATCTCACCAGCTTTTTGTTGAGTGGAGAGGACGCAGCTAATATAAACTTTTCTCTTAGTCTTTTACTTCCAGCTTGTCCTTAATGTGACGGGAAATTTTTGTTGACATCTTTTCTGACGACCTCCGTGCCAGCCCAGCCCCGTGGATGAAGCCAAGCCGAATTAGCTCTTTATTCTTCAAACGAGCGAGGAACCCACAGAATTTAAATGAAGTGAAGGTGATAACTCCATGTAATCCTTTTGTCCTACTTGTCAGTAATAATGTTGCAAACGTGATGCTGGTTGGAGTTAAAATACGTAGATTAAGTGAGTGAGTGACTCAACTTGTAAACAGTGGTCACTATCCTGACTTGGAAATCTGTCACTGCATCTCGGAAGTCCCTCCGTCATGAGATTGCAGGTCAAGCTCAGCACCATCTTGTCAAGGACAACCAGGAAGGGGCAATAAGTGCTGGCCAGCCAGTGACATCCACATTTCATGAATGAATAAAAAACATTCCTCTATGCTCATTGAGTACCAAGGAACTCCATTTTAACTCTAAACTCCTCAATGACCATTTTTTAAAATGACTCACAGGGTCTGGGCATCGCCGGCTGGCCAGCATTTAATCACCGATCCTAGTTGCTTTTGAGAAACTGGTAAGCTATCTTTTGTAACCACTGCAGTCCATGCTCTGTAGGTAGACCCACAATGTCCTTTTGGGAAGGAATTCCCGGAATTTGATATCGCAATCCTGAAGAAACAATGATATTTTTTCAAGTCAGAACGATGAGTGGCTTGGAGGGGAACTTGCAGGTTGCGGTCTGCTGCTCTTGTCCTTCTTGATCTAAATGGTCACAGATTCGGAAGGATCTGGCTGAAGATCTCTGAATTTCAGCAATGCATCTTGTAGGTTGTACACACTACTGCTACTGAGTGGAGAGTGGTGGAGGGCATGGCTGCTTGCAGATGTGGTGCCAATGAAGTGGGCTGCTTTGTCTTGGATGTGGTGAGCTTTTTGTGTGTTACTGGAGCTGCACTCCTCCAGGCAAGTGGGGCGTATTCCATCAGACTCCTGACTTGTACTTTGTACTCGGTGGATTTGCGATGGAGGTGCGTTATACTCCACAGTATTCCAAGCCTCTGACCTACCCTTGTAACCCAAAGTATTTATATACTGAGTCCAGATGAGTTTCAGGTCCATGGTAACCCCCATGATGTTCATCGTGGAAGATTCAGTGAGGGTAACACAAGGGCCATTGGTTAAATATTCTCTTGGAGTTGTAGACTTGTACAGCTCAGAAACAGACCCTTTGGTTCTACTTGTTCATACAGACCAGTTATCCGAGATATAATCTAGTCGCATTTGCCAGCATTTGATCCATTTCCCTCTTAAACCCTTCCTATTCGTATACGCTGCCAGATGCCTTTTAAATATCATCATTATGCCAGCCGTCTCCACTTCCTCTGGCATTCCATGTACACACCACCCCCTTCATAAAACAGTTACCCGTTACGTAGCTTTTAAATGTTTCCCCTCTCACATATGCCCTCTAGTTTTGCCTTCACCAGGGAAAAGACTTGTCTATTTACCCTATCCATACCACTCATAATTTTATAAATGTTTTCACAGTCGCCTCTTAGCCCCTGATGCTCCAGGGAAAGTAACCCCAACCAATTCTTCATCTTCCTATACCAGAAACCCCCCCACCCTGGCAACACCCTTGTAAATCTTTGCATAACCCTTTCAAGATTCACAACATCCTTCCAAGAGCAGGGAGTCCAGAATTGCACAGAATATTCTAAAAGAGGCCTGATCAGTGTCTTATTCAGCTGCAACATGACCTCCCAACTTCTATACTCAATGCTCTGACCAATAAAATCAAACATACCAAACACCACCTTCACTATCCTGTTTACTTGTCACTCCACTTTCAAGGAACTATGAACCTGCACTCCAAGGTCTCTTTGCTCAGCAACACTCCCCAGTGCTTTACCATCGAGTGTATAAGTCCTGACCTGATTTGCCTTTCCAAAATGCAGCACTTCACATTTATCTGAATTAAACTTCATCTGCCACTCCTCAGCCCATCTGTTGGAGATCCTGTTGTATTCTGAACCTTCATCACTGTCCATTGCACCTCCAATTTTGGTGTCATTTGCAAACTTACTAACCATACTATGTCCCATGTTCACATCCAAATCGTTTATGTAAATGATGAAAAGCAGTGAACCCAGCACCGATCCTTGTGGCACACCACTGGTCACAGGCCTCCTACTGGGAATGGTCATTGACTGGCAGTTTTGGTGTGAAAATTACTTGCCTCTTACCAGTCCAAATCTGCATATTGTCTAGGTCTTGTTGCCTTTGAACATAATTCCTCAGATACTGAAGCAGTCTATGAATGGTACGGCATATTGTGCAACCTTCCGCACTTCTGACTTTATGATAGAAGTAAGGTCAGGAACTGAGGAACCCCATTTTACTCTGATCTCCCCAGTGATCCTCGAGGAACCTCATTTTACTCCCAACTGGAGACACAATGCTCCGAGTGTTAGCCATGGCTCAGTGGCACTGTTCCTCAATCAGCAGAGGGGATTAAACAAACACTGAAGTGAAATCCTGGATGATAGTCCTGGGGCAGTACTGAAGTATTGTTTTCAAAGTGAGGCCCCATTTTCCCCCTTGGGTGAGTTTTTTAAAAAAGATTTTTAGTGCTACTTTGAAGAGGAGTGGAGTTCCCCCTCATGGTCCTGGTCAATCTACTACATGAGTCAGTATGGCTCAGCGTTTACTGAACCATTTCTCTAATTTGTGGGAACATGCTGTGTGAAAGTTTGTTGCAGCTTTTGACTATATTATAATTAGTGACTATACTTCAAAGGTTGGGAACAACATGGTGCAAGTGTGAAAAGTTATATATTGCAAGTTTTTTGGCAATTTGAGGTTAAGGTGGATGACTTGAGCATTGGTTAAAAAGTATTGTCCAGCACAAAGACCAAGTTCTTTACTATTACAACAATGCAACTTCTATTTTACTGTGGCGCTGACATTGAAGTGTACACTGGATGTCTCCTTCCAGTAACTCAGACTTGCAACACTGCAATGTGAACTTTTTACCACGGTCTGAAGTTAACATCAAGCTACTCATTGTCTAGCCTGACTTCACTTTGTGCACAGTTTGTGAAGTGTTGCACTTTGCCAGGGACTGAGAATGGACATGTGTAAATCAGCTTTTCATTCACAGAGCAAATTTGGGACTGTTCATTTCCTTTGCTTTATCTTTATAACTCGACTGTAATGTGTCTTCAGTCTGAACTGTACTATTTCCCACACCAACATTTCCGGGCGTGTTACTGGCCTTTGACGGTGTTAGCCGAGAAACCTGCCTGGAGCCACGTGAGGCAGTGGTCAGTGGTTAGATCATATAGCTTTGATGAACTCATCTGTTAAACTGAGAACAATTTGACCTTCTTGAAATGCTGGGTGCGCTGTATGAATCCATATCAGCCCCAATATTTATTGTGAGACAGCTGATCTTCACTTGTCTGCCTACAGTTTATTAAAGGCAGATCATTTTTGGAATTTGACAGAGTAGAGGCCAGCACTTGTTGTCAAAGTGCTGAACCACGTAATGCAGTGAATTGATAAGTGAATAATTACTTATTTCTCAGTCTCGGCCTTAGGCAAGGGAAAATGTTAAACCTTCTCACAATCTGGGAGAATTGCATGCTACCTTAAAGTTGTTTTGTTTATGCTTTCGGATCTCACTGACATTATTCACTTCAATTATAATTAAGTTTTAAAGCATTTAGTGATTTTTGTTTAATGGAACATGCTTTGAGTATCATCCAATTTTACGTCATTCAGAATGGGAGAAGAATCAGAAGGTCCACGCATCAAAGTCTTCATTGAGCAGTTTACGGGGAGGATAATGGATTGGAGGTTGTTTTGTCTGTGTATTTCGGGTGTGTGCATTAGCTGCCATTTCTCCTGTGCTTCTATTCCCAGATCTTCATTTCTAATGAAGTTATAAATATGTTTGGATTCAACCAGGAGCAATATCAGAAGACAGGCTGGCAGAAGATGAAGACATTTGGCAGGAGAAAACGTGATTGGGTGGACAATATTTTGGTAAGTGCTTCAGTTTAGCAACTGTTCAGTATTATATTGTACCATTACATCACAATTATGAACACTGCATCCTACATCTGAACTTTCTATTATTTCAAATGGCAAATGCTTTATCTGTTTTTGGCTTACCTGTCTGGCTCTCCAGCACACATCCAGAAAATGCTTCAACTTTCTGATTGAATTGAAAACTTGGGTCCTCACTGGAGTAATTTGCTGAAAATCAAGACCTGCTATTCCTTAGTTGCCAGAAAACTTACTTAAAAATTCAGAAGTACATTGATTTCAGTGCAGTTGGCAAAGTAGGGTCATGTGTACTTCTTTAAATCCCAGTGTTTGATTTCCCTTTCTCTCCATGTTTCTTTCAGTCCTATGATGACTTTGTGAAGAAGACCGAAGCTGAACCTAGTAAAGATCTTGATGTTGGCAGCTCAAGCTCAACCAAACCGCAGATTAAAACTCTGTACTCCACTGCTACTGAGAAGCTGAAGATTAAACTGTGCTCTCTGCAGAGGTACTTTCAGTAATGGATGTTAATTGTGTAATCTTATGAAGGGATGTCTCTTGTATTTCTCTTTCATATCCCAGTGGGACCCCTTCTGTCCAAATTAGTTGGTGATTAAATGGTTCTTGAGTGAAGGAGACCAGAACATGTACAGATACTTCACAGCAGGGAAATGTGCCTTTTGGCCCAACAAACCATGCGACTCTACTCCCACTTTGTCTCATCCCATCAGTGCATCCTTCTGTATATTTCTCCCTGAGGCACTTATCTAATTTCCCCTAAAACATATTCATGCCACTCAACTGAAGCATTCCTGGCATCAGCAAGTTCCATGTTGTCATTCTTCTCAGGGAAGAATATCTTGTTTGAATTTCTGATTCGATTCGTTAATATGAACTTCCTGTTCAGGTCAGCCTCACAAGTGAAAACATTTTTCCCTCCATGCAGCTCAAGCACCTTCAGCGAGGACCACAGGCCTGACGGGAAGTTAACTTTAAATATACAAACGTACCTCGGGGGATCAGTGTTCTTCATTTTATGGGCGGCAGTTGGAGTGGGAGGAGCGACAATGAGGACCAGAGACCCGATGGGATGATAACTTTAAAATATAAAAACTTAGCTTGGCGGAGTGAACACTGAACAGGAACGGACGTGAGACTGCTTGACAAGTGAGGCTTTTGAAGGAGCAGCAGAGCGACAGGCCACAGCAAGACGCAGAGGACTGTTGGGTATATATTGGGGCAGCAGCTGATTCCCGATATACTACACGTGTCGTGTCTTCCCCCGCCCTCTCCTCTAACCAAAGAAAAGAACTCTCGTGTGTTGCAAAGGTAAGGCGTTTCAATTGATATTTCTTGTGTATTGTATGATTGATTAAAAGTTCATTATTAGTTGGTTAGTTGAATAACATTTAACTTATAATTTTGTATAAATTAATTAAATAAGTAGAGATGGCTAGACAGTTGATGTGCTGTAGCTGTATGGTGTGGGAGCTGGCTGATCCCATTGTGAAGGGCAGTGACCACATCTGCAGCAAGTGTTGGTTGCTGAAAGAACTCTGGATCAGAATTGATGATCTGGAATCTGAGCTTCAAACACTGCGGGCACATCCGGGAGGGGAAATGTTACCTGGACGCAGTGATTCAGGAGGCAGTCACACCCGGTAGATTGAGTAATTCAAATTGCGTTAGTGATCAGGAACAACAGGGTGTGACTGTAAGTGAGGTAGGTAGGGAGATTCTGAGTTCAGGAGTGGAGGAGCCTCAGCCCTTGAACGTGTCCAACAGATATGTGATTTTTGCTCCCTGTATGGATGAGGAAAAGGGCTGTGGACAGGATGAGCCAGCTGACCTTGACACCATGGTTCAGAAGGCCACTCAAGAGCGGGAGCAAAAAGACAAGTAGTTGTTACAGGGGATAAGCAGCAGGTTAGCATGTGTACAGGGTTTCAGTTCAAGGCAGACCAGGAATGAAGCAAAAATGAAGGATAACTTTGGACACATTACTAGAGATATTGGAAATCATGAGGAGAAGAAAATGAGCATTAAGGCACTTTACCTGAATGCTCATAGTATTTGTAACAAAGTAGATGAATTAACAGCACAAATAATCATGAATGATGATGATGATGTGGTAGGCATCACAGAGACGTGGTTGCAGGCGGTTCAGGACTGACAGTTAAACATCCAAGGATTTACAACTTATCGAAAAGAAAGGGAGGTGGGCAGAGGGTGCAGGGTTGCCTTATTAGTTTAGAATGAAATTAAATCCATGGCACTGAATGTCACAGGATCAGATGATGTGGAGTTGAGGAACCAAAGGCAAAAAAAACCATAATGGGAGTTACGTACTGACCTCACAGCAGTGGTCAGGACCAAGGGCACAGGATGTACCAGGAAATAGATAGGGCATGTCAGAATGGCAAGGTCAAGGTGACCATGGGGTACTTGAATATGCAAATGACCTAGTTGAATAATGTTGCCGGTGGATCCAAACAAAGGGTATTCATGGAATGCTTACAGGATGGCTTTTTGGAACAGCTTGTGATGGAGCCCACGAGGGAGCAGGCTATTCTGGACTTAGTTTTATGTAATGAGCCAGACTTCATAAAAGGTCTTAAAGTCAGGGAACACTTAGGAAGCAGTGATCATAATATCATAGAGTTCAGGTTGCAGTTTGAAAGAGAGAAGGCAAAATCGGATGTAATGGTGTTACAGTTAAATAAAGGTAATTACAGGGCCATGAGAGAGGAACTGACGAAAATCAACTGGAAACAGAGCCTAGTGGGCAAGACAGGAGAGCAACAATGGCAGGAGTTTCTGGGTGTTTCCAGGTGGGGGGAGGTGGATTTAGAGAGCCATGGCTGACAAAGGAAGTCAGGACATGTATCAAAGAGAAAGAGAGAGCCTATGAAGTGGCTGGGAAGACTGGGAAATCAGAAGATTGGGAAGACTACAAAAACAAACAGAGGATAAGGAAGAGAGAAATCAGGAGGAAAGGATCAAATATGAAGGTAAGCTCACCAGTAATATTAGAAATGTTAGTGAAAGTTGCTTTCAATACATAAGAAATAGATGAGTGGCAAAAGTAGAAATTGAGCTGTTCCAAATTGATGCAGGAAGGCTAGAGATGGGAGTTAATAGCTGAAGAACTTAATAAGTACTTTGTGTCAGTCTTCACAGTGGAAGACATGAGTAATATCCCAACAGATAAGGAAAATCAGGGAGCAGAGTTGAGTATGGTTGCCATTACAAAAGAGAGAGTGTTAGAAAAGCTAAAAGGTCTAAAAATTGCTAAATCTCCTGGCCCGATGGGCGACATCCTAGAGTTCAGAGGGAAGTGGCTCAGGAAATAGAGAAGGCGTTGGTTGTGATCTTTCAAACATCAATGGAGTCAGGGAAAGTCCCAGATGATTGGAAAATCACTGTTGCAACCCCCTTGTCTAAGAGGGATCCAGGCAAAAGATGGAAAATTACAGGCCGATTAGCCTAACCTCGGTTGTCGATAAAATTTGCAAATATGTTGTTAAGGATGATATTTCTAAATTCTTGGAAGTGCAGAACGATTAGATTAGATTAGATTAGAACGAGTCAGCATTGATGTAGTAAGAGGAGATCGTACCTGACAAACCTGTTTGAATTCTTTTGAAGAGGTAAGAAGTAGGTTAGACCAGGGAAACCCAGTGGATGTTATCCATCTCGACTTCCAAATGGCCTTTGATAAGGTGCCTTCTGGGAGACTGCTGAGTAAGGTGAGGGCCCATGGTGTTTGAGGTGAGCTACTGGCATGGATTGAGGATTGGCCGTCTGAAAGAAGGCAGAGAGTTGGGATAAAAGGTTCTTTTTCAGAATGGCAGCCAGTCACAAGTGGTGTCCCGCAGGATTCAGTGTTGGGGCCGCAGCTATTCACTTTATATATTAATGATCTGGATAAAGGGAACTGGGGGCTTTCTGGTAAAGTTCACCGATGATAAGTAGTTAGGTGGACAGGCAGGATGTTCTGAGGAGGTGGGGAGGCTACAGAAAGATTTAGACAGTTTTGGAGGATGATCCAGGAAATGGCTGATGAAATTCAACGTGAGCAAATGCGAGGCCTTGCACTTTGGAAAAAAGAATACAGGCATGGACTATTTTTTAAACGGTGAAAAAATTCATAAAGCCAAAGTACAAAGGGATCTGAGAGTGCTAGACCAGGATTCTCTCAAAGTTGACTTATAGGTTGAGTCCGTGGTTAAGAAAGCAAATGTAATGTTGTCATTTATCTCAAGAGGATTGGAATATAAAAGCATTGATGTGCTTCTGAGACTTGATAAAGCTCTAGTTAGGCCCCATTTAGAAAGCTGTGTCCAATTTCGTGCCCCACACCTCAGGAAGGACATACTGGCACTAGTGTGTGTCCAGCAGAGACTCTCACGGATGATCCCTGGAATGGTAGGCCTAACATACGATGAACGGCTGAGGAGCCTGGTATTGTATTCATTAGAGTTTAGAAGGTAGAAGGGAGATTTAATAGAAATATACAAGATAAAGCATGGCTTAGAAAGGGTGGAAGCTAGGAAGTTGTTCCCGTTAGGCAGGGAAACTAGGGCCCATGCGCACAGCCTTAGAATGAGAGGGCGTCAATTTAGAATGGAAATGCTGAAACATTTCTTCAACCAGAATTCATTGCCATGGAGCACAGTGGAGGCTGGGATGTTGGGTGTCTTCAAGGCAGCGATTGATAAATTCTTGATCCCACAAGGAATTAAGGGCTATGGAGAGAGTGCGGGTAAGTGGAGTTGAAATGCCCATCAGCCCTGACTAAATGGCGGAGTGGACTCAATGGGCCGAATGGCCTTACTTCCACTCCACTGTCTTATGGTCTTCATTTTTAAACTTCTCTATCAAATCTCATTTTTAAAGTTCTGTATCCAGTCACTAGTTTATACAGTTAATGGTCGGGCCCTGGGGTGTGTTGCTGAACAAAGAGACCTCGGGATGCAAGTGCACAGTTCCTTGAAAGTGGAGTTGCAGGTAGAAAGGGTGGTGAAGAAGGCATTTGGCATGCTTGCCTTCATTGGTCAGAACATTGACTGTCGTGGTTGAAGTGTTACTTTGCAGCTGTACAGAACATTAGTGAGGCCTCGTCTGGAATACTGCATACAGTTCTGATCACCTTTCTGTAGGAAGGATGTTCAATCTGAGAGAGTGCAGAAAAGATTTACAAGGATGTTGCTGGGACTGAGTTGCAGGGAGAGGCTGAATAGGCTGAAATATTTTTCCCATGGAGCATTGGAGGCTGAAGGGTTTTTGTAGAGGCTTATTAAATCATGAGGGGCATGGATAGGGTGAATAGCCAAGATTTTTTTCCCAGGGCAGGGAAGTTGTAAACTAGAGGGCATAGGTTTGAGGTGAGAGGGATAACTTTTCAGGCGCAGTGAGCTGCACACATGGAATGAGCTGCCCGAGTGGTGGAGAGGGGAATAATTACAACATGTACCTTTTAAAGGCATCGGGATGGGTACATGAATAGGAAGGGTTGAGAAGGATTTGGGCCAAATGCTGGCAAACTGGGACTAGGTCACATTGGGATATCTGGTTGGTGCGGATGACCTGGGTCTGTTGTATACCTGACTCTATGACCCCATGAATTTTGATGTCAATGCTGAATCAACCTTTTGAGATAAAATATTTCATGGTCAGAGCTATCTGGAATTTAATGTCTTTTTTTAAAAAAAATGCATTTGTAATGAAGTCGATCTGTTTACTCTGTGTGAAAAAGAAAGAGAATGGATCATTATTTTTAAAGAGGAAATGATGGCTAAAGGTTGCTTTGACATCAAACTTGTACACTTGCTGCTGCAGAATATTATATGTTCATTCAGAATATAATCTGTTCTGTTGGGTGAGTTTTTGAGATGTGCCTTAAAGCAGTTTAGTGGGTGAGAGATTTCTATGAAGTATTGAGTATTGTTGGAATAGAGAACTGCCACATATACTGTGATCCGACCCCCATGCTGTAAGTTTTCAAACAATTAAATCACTGCCGATTCATATTCAATCCCCTTTTGTATGTGAAATGTGATCTTTGTTGTGCTTCCCACTTCCCTATCTCTATCTACTGAGGATGTGAACCCTGAATGCAGACTGAGGTAACCAGTTGTTGTCAGGAACAACCACTTCACACATGCTCTTACTAACTAAAATGGGAACAAAATGGCTTCTTAATGCAAATAATGTGACAAAATGGCTTCTAGGCTGCAAATTGACAATTCTGCTAAAAGCTGCATAAAATAGCTTTTAACGCTATTAGAGCTGCATAATTGACTATCACAGTCTGCCTCAACAGAGCTGAGCAGGCAATGCTTCCTTTACAGCGTAGAAATAACTAGACTAGATGAGACATTACTGGCCAATCTAACTGACCTTCAAGTGCTGGTGCAAAGATTCCGTTAGTGAGATAAGAGGGGCTTAAGTGTTGGAAAATAAAATTGGTTCCCAGGAAATATCATTGGACCAAGTTGCTGTCAGTTAAGATTATTTCGTAACTTGATTGGTAATTGTCTGAATGTACTACACGATAATGGCCTGTACCTTTCTTTAAGAAAAGTATAAATATATCTTTGTTTTAAGCCATGCGTGCAGCTCCTCTGAGGAACACGGAAGTGTATAACCTCTGTGTTTCTGGGCGATCTGTGCCTGGCCGTATGAAAAATAAAAAATGAAGTGTTAAAGAACCAGACAGAATGTGAGTGCTTATTGACCGATCACGGAACAGAACCTCCCCCGCCCCAGTCCACTGGGGTCCAAATCCCATCTGGTGCTATGACTCGGACTCGTTACGGACAGATTATGGGAAGTGGTGTAAGTGCCTTGAGTCCTCCGCTATTGAGTGTAGAGGAATCGGCCAGCCAGGCGTGAGTATTTTGGTCGTTTGGTTTCCCTCTCATTCATTAGTGGTTCACTTGACCCCTCGTTACTTACCAGGGATCGGCCTTGGTAAGAATTAATTCAGAAAAGATTAAAGAGGAGGTGGGGACACCCACGAACAGGTCGGGGACCTGTGGATCCAAAATATAGTCCAGGACACACTTTTTTTAAAAAAAGAGAGGAGTCGGGACTCCGATTCGGTCGGATTGGTGTTGTCTAAATTAATTCTGAAATTGTTCTGTGAAAGACAAAGCAAAGAAGTATCACGATATAACAAAACTGTCGGGTTTTATAATGTCGAGAATGTTTTGCAGAAATCGTTAGTCTTGTTGTTCAATGTTGGGTTGTTGATTAGTGAAAGTTTCTAAACTATCTGAAGCATGGCTGCATTAATTCGTTGCTACCAAAGAATGCAAAGAATTCTGCCTGTGATTGGGAGATCCCAAATGCTGTGTGCCAGCCCTGACGGGGTTGATTGGGACCAGGATACCCACTGGGGGCGTAACCTACCTCAGAGGCTCACCCAGCAATCTGATCAAAATCACCAGTGACAAAAATCTCACTGAGGCCCATGTGCTCTCCTTTCCTGAGCATTTCAGCAGCAGGGAATGAATGAAGGGGAGAAGCTTTCTCGAAGTGTTTCACCAAGTATCAGTGTGGATGATGAAATCAGTGAGCGGCTGGGTGAGAAATACTCTCCCAGCTGTGGTAGCGTACATTCAGAACAACTTGGAGACTTGAAATCACCAACTGAGAAGAGCAAAGTGTTGCCAGCAATGAGGAACAGACTCCCATGCCATCACACTGTCTCTGTCCGTGTCACACTCAAACAGCCATGTCCCTGAAACCGATGAGCTGCCTGAATTCCAAATTGGTGCAAGAATTTTAGTTAGTAGCATCCAACTAGGGACACTTTGCTTCAAGGGCAGAACTAGCTTTCCCAATGGCTTTTGGGCTAGTGCAGGATAAGCCAGAAGGCAGTAATAATGGGACATGTGATGGAGGTTGAGCCAGAGCTTTCAAAGGAATTAGCAGAACTGTAGGCGGAAGAGTTTGGTCAAAGTAATACTCCTGGAGGGCAAGTAGACTTTAAGCTCTGTTCATTTAAAAACAATTTGAATGATCAAAATGTAAGTAATCAGTTTTCTGAACCAAGTAAGTCTGACTTGCTGCACATTATTAATGAATCTAGCAAGGCAGTGGTAACCTTTGGAGATGACCAAAATTGAAAAGAGAGCTTGTCCAAGTCTGGTGAGGAGGAACGATTGGCAAACTTGAGTGAAGACCAGAATGTAGAAAACATGAACTGGAATGATGTGTTCATAGAGAAGGCATCCAAGGCAGTACTGGAGACAGAAACCAAAATCAATACCAATGTGTCTGTGTGTTCTTCCAGTGCACAATGGGAGACGTTTTCACTAAATATCCATGAGATCTCTTCATCTCCTCTGTTGGATTTACTGAACAGGGAAAAGGACCAACTTGAGGCTCAATTTAAAGTACCATTCCTCGAGCCTGAATCTGAGGAAATCCATGAGGAGCCACGTGGACATTAAAAGAGAGGAACCAAAGGGCGATTGTGAGGATAGTGAAAACTTTAACGGAGATGATCTGAAGAGCAGTGACTCAAAGGCCAATTCTTTGGTTGATATGATACAGGTAGACAATCTTTTAACCCGAATCCCGAAATCCGAAAAGCTCAAGTCCGAAGTTGTTTTTGTGAAGTTATTCCTCATTAACATGGCTGTTTGACGCATCACTCTGATGTGATGTAGTGGGGGATGGGGGGAGCTGCACTGGCAAACCACAACTCTGTTTCATCGCCCCATTTTACAGAGTGAGTGTGCTCCTCCGGTATGATTTTAATCATTTCACCATCAAACTGTCACTTATTCTGAAATTTGAAGAGTTCTGAATTCCGAGAACCAGCTGGTTCCGAGCATTTCAGAGAAAGGATTGTGTACCTGAGCTATCTCCCTTTGTCAAGGCCACTGTTGGACAATTACATGACATCACAAAGTCTCGAGCTGAGAAGATCCAACTTACTAATCAAGGATTACAGTTCAAATTGGATGTTGAATCCTGACCCAGGTCATCTTCCAAGAATCGAGAGGAGGAACACAAGACTGTTATCCAATTGGAGACATCTGAAAGAGATTACAGTGATGATGATAAGGAGGAAGTATTATCTCCAGATCTTTGTCCTCGACCTGCAAGTATTAATTTTGAACCTGTTTTGGGATGGATTTGAATTTCAAGAATTGGAGATGTGTTATTGGTCTCGAAGCATTGATGCAATTGTTTTATTAATAATTCCAGAGCTGCTTAAATTCCCATGTTTTAACATACTGACAGGATTGTCATTGTTTCTGTCACAATATGTCAAAATACAACTCCACTTTTTTCAGGCACATTTTGCAGGTCATCATTTTCGGAAATTACCCTGAGTGTTCCCCTTTACTGAGGACACTTTACAAAAAGACTGTTGAATTGTTAATTATATTTGTGGGTGATAAAATCCAGCTTTGGGCAATATTAATAAAATTTCTGGTGTTTCGGTGTTTTCCACCTTGCCCATCAATTCTCAAAATATGTGTAAGTATGCTTAATTATTTCTCAAGATTTAGTGACCATTTCCACTGTGTAATTATTGAGTTTAGAACTGAAGGATTGCTTTTGAAATCCAAAACTTTTACTCTTGCACTTTTCTGTCGTTCCGAAAAGGGAGGAAGTGTTTTTAAAGATGTTCTTTTAAACTAAGTTTTTGATGATGCTTTTCAATCTCTTGCTAAATCAGTTCACACACACTTTATCCAGCGTCGTGTTCTGAAGCAAAGTCCCGAGCCTGAATGACCATCTGATTAGAAGAACAGAAGTGTTTATGGTTTGCACGTATTAACATTGATTGGACAAGCAGCTCTTTTGATGAAAATGCTTGACAAGTTCTCATACTGTCCATTCCTTTCTGAGCATTCAATGTAGGAAGTCATTGAAATAGGTGCTTGAGTCAGTTTGATTTGACACAGCAACATCCTGACTAAACTGACACATGCTTTTCTGATTTGTCAATATTTGTGTTTCCCTGTAAAGTGCAGGAATAAAAAGGGGTGCAGCAGTCAACTGAAAGTGATCTGATTTTGGAAAGCTGAAGCTCAGAACGTTCAGTCTGAAATCGTTCATTCCCCTAAGTACACGACAGTTAGTAGATGAAGAGATTCTCCATACTCCAGGAAAGATTTGAACAGTCTGTATCAATTTCCTAAAATGGACATTATTTTCTCCATGGTAACTCGTAACTAGCCATATTTCTTGTGATTGCATTGTTTGAAGGATATTCACGGATTTCATCACAATGTATCTGACCCGAAACTGTTCAAAAGCTGTATTCTCCCCATCCTCCACACTCCATGATAGTCAGCAGTGGGATCTCTCCCTTTGTGAGCCTCGTGAAGTATTGCTCAGTGTGTTGTGTTCTTTTCATAACAAATGTATTTTTAAAGCTCAGGAAGACCACTTGGGATACTTTGCATCTTTGTAAAGATGATTTTTTTTTCCACCACCTTGATCAAGTCAAGTATTTTTAAAAATTTAAAATGAGTATAAAGCATTTCTCCAGACTCCATTAACTGAATTGTGTATTGAGTTTGAGTACTCAATCTGATAAAATATACTGTTTAATGTCACTCCATGTGGAAAGCTTAACTTTAATTACATGGCTGAGAATAAATTGGAAATGAATTCCAGCCTGTGTCCAACTCGTCAGACATACTCTGAGATATCAAAAGAAGGTTTTTGTTTGTTTGTCTCCCTGTTTTCATGCTTTGATTTCAGTTTTGTTCCTGACCTTCAGTTTCTAGATTGACCAACAGTCTGTGTACTTTGCAACAGGGCAGCCCAGTGTTTGGCACAAGTGGGCAGGAAGAATTGGCCAAATGCCTGGCAGAGTTGGAATTGAGTCATGAGGCACTCGATGACCTGGTAGATGACCAAGATTGGTTTGATGAGGACTTTGGGCTGAGCTGTAGCAAAGTGCAGCATCCAGTGCAGGAGGCCCAGTCTCCACAGGATGGGCCTCTGAAAATCCAAGGGAACCTACTTTGCTGCAGCTCCTGATGCTTTAGAGGTTGAGAAGATGGTTCATGCAGTGGCTGAGGAAGTTGAAGGAACTTGGCCACGATCCAGGAAATCTACGAATACCCCTACAAATTCTTATCTTGAGAATAAGAAATGGAAAGATGTAGACAGTGTGAGCAAAAGAGTTTTTTTGTGAGGTGAGCTTCAGCTTTTGCGTTTGAACACAAAATTATTTTTTCTCAATTAAACAAGAAAGGTGTGAGTTAATAGTGCTCCACAGCAGCTCTGATTAATGATATGCATAACAGAGCATGTTAAAAACATTATCTCGATCCTGATGACTGCATTGAATTCAATTTACCATTTTGCCCCTTCCATAAAAGTCCAAGGCCCCCTTTCTCCTCCACTGTTTGTACTCTCCCATTATTAATTTATCATCATCAACCTCCTCCTCATCCTGTTATTCACTAAATCCCATCTGTCACAACTTTGCCGACTCTGAGAATCTATAGTTTCTGTTTCTATTTACATAATATCTAGTGTCTCTTCCAGTCACTCATTTTTTTGAATTCTTCTGTATCATCTGTCTTTCCATTGGTTGATAATACAACATATAATTATTAATCATCTTCTTAAAACTCTCCAGAATCTTATCTTCCACAGGTCACTCCATAATTTTCAGATGAAGAAAGCCTTAAAGGTTGCACTTTTCTGTCCGAACTTGTAATGAGGTTCCCAAAATTGACCAAAATATTCTAAGATCTTATGCAACTTAATGTCTTAATCGTTTGTGTGCAGTTGGATGTGTCAGGTTTTTTTTAATGGCCGTATCTATCACTTTAAATGGCCTGTATGTTTGAATACTTTGTGGCCTTTTTCTCTGATCTGATTAGGATCTTACCATTTCAGGTGTAATCCCTTTTCTTATCCACTTAATGTATTACTTCATCTCACTCTCAACTTCAATTCCATCTTCCGGAAAATGTTCTTCTGTATCTGTCACTGCAGTACAGTTCCATCTCTGTCCCTTCAACCCAAGTCGGAATCATTTAGTTTCCTTCTCTTAAATTCCCAAGTCAAGATTGTGTTTATTACTATAACAATTAAGGGCAATCTGAGCATGGGCTCCTGTGGACCCCTTCCATTCTCCACACCTTTCTCATGTGAAATCTTTATTTTACCCCGAACCTTGCATTTTCCCAACCACCTCTATCCATTTGACTGTGCTCCCCCTTCATTTGAGGTGTTTTTGAGTTTTGCCATTGGTCTTCTCAGAGGTAACTTCTTGAAATAATTTCTGAAAATCCATGTAAAACATGAACACTTCTTTTCGTTCTAATCTGCTCTTTTATTAATACATCCTTGTCAAGTTATTTGGTAGTTCACAACCTGTTAATTAGAAATTCATGCCAATTGTTCCCGACTAGCTACTGTCTCTTGAAGTGCTCATATTTATCTCTATATTTTTAACTCTTAATTTACCAACAACTGAAGCAAAACTAACTGACTGAGAAATTCCTGTTTTTCTTATTTTGATCGAGAAGTTAGCTGCCCGAAAATCCTCTGGTCAAGTTTTAGGAGCTAATAATTGGAGCCATGATAGTTGCTTTCTATTTCCAGCATGTCGCACAGAAGTCATTCATTTTTTTCAAAGATTTGCCTCATTTTGTGTTGTGGTGCCTTCCTTAGTTTTATATTAGTAAGCTTGTCTAATACATCTGCACCTACCCTTGGTCGTTCTGCAATCCTATTAAACTGCTGTGCTTTTCCAGCAACACATTTTCAGCTCTGATCTCAGCATCTGCAGTCCTCACTTTCTCCTAA
>NC_083409.1:14688859-14794594 GCF_020745735.1 Hemiscyllium ocellatum
GCCTCAGTAGTGATGCTTCTGAGCAGCTTTTGATGGTGGACTTTGAAGTCCCTTACTCACGGTATATCCTGCATCATTCCCACCCTCAGTGCTCCCTCCAAGTGTTGTCAAACATGGAGGAGGACTGACTGCTCCGTTGAGGTTGGAGCGGAGGGCGGTGCTATGTGGTAATCAGCAGGAGGTTTCCTTCCCCATGTTTGACCTGCTGTCATGAGGCTTCATGGGTTCCATAGTTAATGGTGAGGACTCCCAGGGCAACTCCCTTCTGACTGTACACACCACTGTGTTGCTTTCCCTGCTTGGTCTATCCTGCCAGTTAAAAACTGAATGAGGGAACAATTCTGTGCAGGTTTCACAGCTTGGAGACAGAGCTGCTGCTGGATTCTGTTTCTAATCTCGAAGTGCAGGCGTGTGTGTTTGTGAGAGAGTGACTGACACTTTTTCCATCACCGTGCTGTTTCTGAAAAGAAAAATCCCAGAACCAGCCTCCTGTGCTGTCAGGTTCCAGGGAGAGCAGACAGTTCACAGTTTTCTCCCATCTCAGTAACAAACACCCAGCTGCTCCGAGCTCCTTCTTTCACTTCCTCTTTGGTGAATTTTCAACCTTGTGCTCTGACAGTCTTTGCAACTATTTTTTACACTGGGGCTTTCTGCTGTGGTCAGAATCTCTAATAATAAGTGTCTAATCAGTGACAATCACAGCAGCTAAGAGCAGTCAGGACTGAAAAGCCCGGACTCACTGTGTAACATATTGGGAAGATCAAAGCCATCCTCTTCATCTCCTGCTCCAAACTCCATCCCTCTCCCTGGGGGTCTGCTGCACAACCAGACCCTTTACAAACGTGGCCACATCTCTGAGAATGATCTGACCCCTATATCCTCCATATTATACAGACCAGCCACTGAAAATCTCAATCATGTCTGTGGGACTCCAAACATGACCATTCCAATGTTGTGCTAGCACACATCACAGCAATCGCCCTCCATAACCTTCAGTTCATCCCAAATTCTGATGCCTGTATTCAAACTTGCATCAAGTCCTGTTCCCCCAACCCCCTGCACCCTGTATCTACATTGGCTCCTCTCCAGCAACTCCTTGATTGTCGAGTTCTCATCCTTGTTCGCAAAACCCTCTCTGCCCTCCACCCTCCCTATCTCTGCCTCAGTCAGTGTGATCAGCAATCTTGGATGTACAGCTCTCTGTTTCTTCATCCAAGTCATTCAGAAATATCATAAAAAGCTGAGCTCCCAGCACAGATCCCTGGGGATACCACTATTCACATCTTCCTCACTGGAGGATGCACTCACTATTCTTCCTCTCTGCCTCCTACCTCCAAACTAATTCCTGACCAAAGACAAATACTTTTCTCTGATTGGCTTGATGGTAGGAAGCAGTGGGTAACAGTGGAAGGATGCTTGTCAGACTAGAGGCCTGTGTCTAGTGGAGTGCCTCAGGGCTCAGTCCTGGGCCCATTACTCATTGCTATCCACATCAATAACTTGGATGAGAATCTGCAAGGCATGATTGGGAAGTTTGCAGATGACATTACAGTAGACATTGAGGGAGGTTATCAGAAATTGCAGCAGGACCTTGATCAGCTGTAGAAATGAGCAGAGAAATGACAAAATGAGTTCAGAGAGATAATTGTGATAATTGCACTTTCGGAAGTTTAATCGAGGTGGGAGTACCATGGTGAATGGTAAGGCCTTAAGGACTGTAGTGAAACAGAGAGATCTTGGAGTTCAGGTACACGGTTCTCTGGAAGTTGAGTCACAGTTCGACAGGGCAGTGAGGAAGGCTTTTGACACACTGGCCTTCATCAGTCAGGGCATTGAGTATAGAAGTTGAGAAGTTATGTTACCATTGTACAGAACGTTGGTGACGTCGCACTTGGAGTATTTGGTCACCTTGTTATAGGAAGGACATTATTAAACTGGAACAAGTTCAGAGGAAATGTACAAGCATGTTGCTAGGACTCAACAATCTGAGTTTTTGTGAGAGGTTGGACAAGCTAGGACTTTTTTCAGAGAGTGTAGGAGACTGAGGGTTTTTTTTTAGAAGTGTATAAGACCTTGAGAGACATGGATAGGGTGAATGCACTCAGTCTTTTTCCCAGGGTTGGGGAATTGAGGATGAGAGGGGTTTTAGGTTAGAGGAGAAAGAATAAAAGGGAACCTGAGGGACAACTTGTTTACACAGAGGGTGGCACGCATATGGAATGATCTGCCAGTGGAAGTGATTGAGGCGGGTATATTAACAACTTTAAAAAGGCATTTGGACAAATGCATGGATAGGAAAGGCTCCGAAGGATATGGGCCAAGTGCAGGGAAATGGGGTTAGCATGGATGGACATTTTGGTCAGCATGGACCAGTGTGGACCAAAAAGCCTGTCTCTGTGCTGTAGGACTCGATGACTCTTTGACTCTATAATTCCATAGGTTTCTATGTTTACGGACAGTCTCTCAAACGCAGAACAAAGTAACGAACAGCAGGACTAGGCCATTCAGCCCTTCGAGTGGGGTCTGCCATTAAATATGACCATGGCTGATCATTCAACTTAGTCCCCTGTTCCCACTTTTTTCCCATAACCTTAATCCCTTTCGTCCTAAGTCCCTTTAGACCTATCTCCTTCTTGAAAACTTTTAATGTTTTGGTCTCAACTGCTTTCTGTGATAGAATATTCCATCAGCTTCCCACTCTCTGGCTAAAGAAATGTCTCCTCAGCTCAGTCTGAAATAACCTTTCCCTTTTCTTTAAACTGTAATTCCTGATTCTGGATTCTCCAATGATCAGGAACATACTTCCTGTGTTTTTCCGGTCTTGTCCTGTTAGGATTTTAAAGGTTCCAACGTGATTCCTCTCAATCTTCTAACCTCCAGTGAATATAATCCTAACTGATCCAGTTTCTCAACAGATCTAAGTGCTGTCATCCCAGGAATCAGTCTGGTAAACTTTCGCTGTCCTCCCTCCACAACCAGAACATCCTTTCTCAGATAAGGAGACCAAAACTGTACACAATACAATCATAAAATCACACAGTACAGAACAGGTCCTTCAGCCCATTAACTGTGTACCAGCCAAACTACACTAAACCTGCACCAATCCCACTTTCCAATATGAGCCCATAGCTAGAATGTTATGACATTTCAACTGCTCACCCAAGTACTTTTTAAAGTTTTTGAGGTTTCCCACGTCAACTGCTCTCCCAGGCTGTGCGTTCCAGACACCCACCACCCTCTGGATAAAAAAACATTTTCCTCAAAACATCTTGAAACTTCCTATCTTTCACAATGAATGTAAACCAACTTTTTATTGACCCTCCCATGAAGAAGAACAGCTGCTTTCTCTCCTCCCTGTCCATTCCTCTCATAACCTTATACACCTCGATCAGGTCCCCCTCCACCTTCTCTGCTCTGAAGAAAACAACCGAGCTGATCCAATTTCTCTTCATCACTAAGAGGCTCCGTCCCACACAACATCCTGGTGATTCCCTCTGCACCCCATCCAGTGCAATCACATCCTTCCTACAGTGTGGTGACCTGAACTGCACACAGTACTCCAGCTGTGGGCTAACCAATGTTCTGCTTAACTGCACCATATCCTCCTGCTTTTATAACCAATACCTGACATGGCCAAGGCAAGTGTCCTCTGTTAACCTGTCTTGCCCCATTCGGGGATCAGTGGACAAGTACCCCAAGATCATTCTGTTCCTTTGAGCTTTCTCAGGTCCAAGAACAAGGGACAAAGAAAATTACAAACAGGAACAGGCCCTTCGGCCCTCCAAGCCTGCACTGATCCATAGCTTCAATTTCAACCTATCATCAATTTTCCAAGGATCTGTATCCCTCTGCTCCCTGCCCATTCATGCATCTATCTCGATACATCTTTAATGATGCTATCATGCCCGCCTCTACCACTTCCGCTGGCAACGTGTTCCAGGTACCAACCACTCTCTGCGTAAAGAACGTTCCACGCATATCTCCCCTAAACCTTTCTCCTCTCACCTTGAACCCATGGTCCCTAGCAATTGAACCCCTCACTCTGGGAAAAATCTTCTTGCTATCCATCATGTTTATAGCTCTCGTGATTTTGTAGACCTCTAGCAGGTCCTCCCTCAATCTTCAACTTTCTATTGAAAATGATGCTAATCTACTCAACCTCTCTTCATAGCTCATGCCCTCCATATGAGACAATCCTGGTTAAGCTCCTCTGCACCATCTCCAAAGCATCCTCATCCTTTTGGTAATGTGGCGACCAGAACTGTATGCAGTATTCCAAATGTGGCCAAGCCAAATTCTGATACAATTCTAACATGACCTGCCTACTCTTGTACCCCAACCGATGAAGGAAAGCATGCCATCTGCCCACTTGACCACTCTATCAACCTGCATTACCACCTTCAGGGTACAATGGACCCGAACATCCAGATCTCTCTGTGCATCAATTTTCCCCAGGGCTTTCCATTCAGCATCTAGTTTACTCCAGAATTGGATCTTCCAAAATTCATCAGATCACATTTGGCCGGAGTGAACTCCATCTGTCTGTTTCTCTGCCCAACTCTCCAATCTATCTATATTCTGCTGCATTCTCTGACAGTCCCCTTCACTATCTGCTACTCCACCAATCTTAGTGTCATCTGCAAACTTGTTAATCAGACCACCTATACCTTCTTCCAGATCATTTATATATATCATATAAACAAGAGTGTTCTCAGCATGTATTCCTGTTCTCCATTTTGAGAAATTCCCTTCCACTACTACTCTCTGTCTCCTGTTGCCCAGCCTGTTCTATATCCATCTAACTAGTACATACTGGACCCCATGCGACTTTAATTTCTCTATCAGGCTACATGGGGAATGTTATCAAACACCTTACTGAAGTCCATGTGTATGACATCTACAGCTCTTCCCTAATCTATCAACTTTGTCACTTCTTCTAAAAATTCTATGAAGTAGGTAAGACATGAAATTCCCTGCACAAAATCATGTTGCCTATCACTGATACATCCATTTTCTTCCAAATCAGTATCTGCTTCAGCAGCTTCCCTTCCACTGACGTCAGGCTCACCGCTTGATAATTACCTGGATTATCTTTGCTACTCTTTTTATACAAGGGGACAACATTAGCTATTCTCCAGTCCTCTGGGACCTCACCCATGTTCAAGATTGCTACATAGATATCTCTTAAGGCCCCAGCTATCTCCTCTCTTGCTTTCCACAGTACCCGGGGATAGATTCCATCCTGACCTGGGGACCTGTCCACCTTAATGCCTTTTAGAATACTCAACACTTTCTCCCGCCTTAAACCAACTTGACCAAGAGTAATCAAACATCTATCCCCAACTTCAATGTCCAGCTTTTCCATCTCCTTGGTGAGTACCAAAACAAACCACTCTTTTAGAATCTCTCCCATTTTCCCTAACTCCATGCTTAAATTTCCTCTGTCCTTGAGTGGGCCAGCCCTTTCTCTAGTCACCCTCTTGCTCCTTATATATGAATAAAAGGCTTTGGGATTTCCTTAACCCATTTTGATAATGATGTTTTGTGACCCCTTTTAGCCCTTTTAATTCCTAATTTCAGATCGGTCCTAGTTTCCCAATATTCTTCCAAAGCTTTGCCTGTTGTCAGCCACCTAGACTTTATGGATGCATCCTTTTTCCTCTTAGCTAGTCTCACAATTTCACCTGTCATCCAGGGTTCCCTAATCTTGTCATTTCATCCCTCATTGTCACAGGGTCATGTCTGTCCTGCATTCTAATCAACCTCTCTTACAAAGCCTCCCACATATCAAATGTGGATTTACCCTCAAACAGCTGCTCCCAATCCACATTACCCAGCTTCTGCCGAATTTTGCTATAGTTGGCCTTCCCCCAGTTTAGCCCTCTTCCTTTCGGACCACTCTTGTCTTTGTCCATTAGCATTCTAAAAACTTACGGAATTGTGATCACTGTTCCCAAAGTAATCCCCGACTGAGATTTCAACCACCTGGCTGGGCTCATTCCCCAACACCAGGTCCAGTATGGCCCCTTCCTGAGTTGAACTATTTACATACTATGTAAAATCCTCCTGGGTGCTCCTTACAAATTTTGCTCTGTCTAAACCTATAACTTTAAATGAATCCCCGTCAATGTTGAGAAAATTAAAATCTCCCATCGCCACCACCCTGTTGCTCCTACATCTTCTGTAATCTGTTTACATATTTGACCACTATCTCGTGCTGGCTGTTGGGAGGACTATAGTACAGCCCCAGCATTGTTACTGTACCCTTCCTGTTTCTGAGGTCTGCCCAAATTCCCCCTCTGCTCAAGTCCTCCATCGTGCCTTCCTTCAGCACAGCTGTGATGTCCTCTCTGACCAGTAATGCTACTCCTCTACCCCTTTTACCTCCGTCTTGAACCCATCAGATACATCTGTATCCTGGGATATTTAGTTGCCAATCTTGCCTTTCCCTCGACCAAGTCTCAGTAATAGCAATAACATCATACCACCAGGTACAAATCCAAGCCCTAAATTCCTCTGCCTTACCTACTACACTTTTTGCATTAAAACAAATGCATCTCAGACCACCTGTCCCTTTGTGTTCATCATCTACCTATTCTTACCCTTAATCACGCCCATTTCATTACTTAGTTCCTTACAGGTTTTAGTTACTACCTCCTTACTGTCCACTAACCTCCTCATTTGGTTCCCATCACTCAGCTACATTATTTTGAACCGTCCCCAAGAACGTGAGCAAAAGTAGCCTGGAGGACATTGGTTCCAGTCCTGCCCAGGTGCAGGCATTCTTGATTTGTAATAGTCCCACCTCCCCCAGAACCAATCCCAATGTCGCAAAAATCTGAACCCCCCCCCCCCCCCACCACTGCGCCATCTCTCAAGCCACTCATTCATCCTGCCTATTCTTCCATGTCTATTCTGACTAATACGCGGCACTGGTTGCAATCCTGAGATTACTACCTCTGAGGTCCTTATTTTTAATGTGGTTCCTAACTCCCTAAATTCTGCATGTTGGACCTCATCCCGTTTATTATGTATATCATTGCGGCCTACATGCACCATCACAGCTATCTGTTCACCCTCCCTCTTCAGAGCTATTCAGGAGTCTCGTTTTTGACCACAGAACCACCTATCTATTCCCCTTACAAAGTCCAAATAAACCACATCCGCTGGCTCCCCCTTGTTAAATCCATTCACTACATCCTCAAACAAGTCCAGTCGATTTGTTAAGCATGATTTTTCTTTTGACAATCCATGCTGACTCTGCCCAATTCTGTCACTGTTTTCTCAGTGCGAAGCTATAAAATATTTTATAATGAATTTGAGCTTTTTCTCCACTGCTGATGTCCGACTAATTGGTCTAACATTCCCTAAAGTTAATGCTCAATGTTTCCCTTCATGGGAAAGTAAGGGCAATGCAGAAAACCACTGAGTGACCACTAGGACACGATCCAGGATACAGGAGGATCAGAAAGCTGAATTGTAGCTATTTCAATGTAAGGAGCTTGACCAGTAATGTGGTTGAACTGAGAACATTGAACGGCACTTGGGAATACAGAGTCAGCGAGACATAGAGATGTACAACGTGGAAACAAACCCTTTGGTCCAACCTGTCCATGCCGACCAGATGTCCCAACCCAATCTAGTCCCACCTGCCAGCACCCGGCCCACATCCCCCCAAACCATTTTTATTCATGTGTGCATCCAAATGCCTTTTAAATGTTGCAATTGTACCAGCCTCCACCACTTCCTCTGGCAGCTCATTCCATACACATACCACTCTCTGTGTGAAAAAGTTGCCCCTTGCGTCTCTTTTATATCATTCCCCTCTCACCCTAAACCTATGCCCTCTAGTTCTGGACTCCCCAACCCCAGGGAAAAGACTTTGACTATTTATCCTATCCATGCTCCTCATAATTTTGTAAACTTCTATAAGGTCACCCTCAACCTCTGCCGCTTCGGGGAAAACAGCCCCAGCCTGTTCAGCCTCTCACTTTAGCTCAAATCCTCCAACCCTGGCAACATCCTAATAAATCTTTTTTGAACACTTTCAAGTTTCACAACATCTTTTCGATAGGAAGGAGACCAGAATATTTCAACAGTGGCCTCACCAATGTCGTATACAGCCACAACATGACCTCCTAACTCCTCTATTCGATACTCTGACCAATAAAGGAAAGCATAGCAAACACCTTCTTCACTATCCTATCTACCTGTGACTCCACTTTCAAGGAGCTATGAACCTGCACTCTAAGGTCTCTTTGTTCAGCAACACTCTCTAGGACCTTATCATTAAGTGTATAAGTCCTGCTAAGGTTTGCTTTCCCAAAATGTATCACCTCGCATTTATCTGAATTAAACTCCATCTGCCACTTCTCAGCCCATTGGCCCATCTGATCAAGATCCCGTTGTAATCTGAGGTAACCTTCTTTGCTTAAAAGAAATCCCTGAAGAAGGGCTTATGCCCGAAACGTCGATTCTCCTGCTCCTTTGATGCTGCCTGACCTGCTGCGCTTTTCCAGCAACACATTTTCAGCTCTGATCTCCAGCAACTTCAGTCCTCACTTTCTCCGAACCTTCTTTGCTGTCCACTCCACCTCCAATTTTGGTGTCATCTGCAAACTTACTAACCATATCTCTTATGCTATTTCATATGCTGTTGCATTGTCTTTTTGGAATATCATATTGTTGCAATTGCTGAGACAAGATTGAACAAAGATAGGACTGGCCACTCAACATTCCAGGGTAGACAAGTCTGAGGTGGGATAGACAGGACGCAAGAGAGGTGGGTGTGTTGCATTATTGATAAAAGAAACCATGACTGCAGTATTGCTACTGAAGGAGCATTTCTTGGAAGGGTCTTCAAATGACGCCGTCTGGGTAGAGCTAGACAAAAGGACAATCACTTTGCTGGGCTTATACTACAGCCTCCCCAATAGTCAGATGGAGAGAGAGGAGCAGATATGTCGGCAAATCACTGAGAGGCGTGAGAGGAATAGGGCTATATTAGCAAGGAATTTCAACTTCTCTAACATAAACTTTATGTTTGACTTCATGTGAATGGAATTTTTAAAGTCCATCCAGGAGAGCTTTTGGTGCCAGTACGTAGATAGTCCCACTAGACATGGGCAGTGCTGGGCTCAATCCGAGTAATGTCAAATTGTTGAAGAGTCAATGGGTGAGCATTTTGGAGATAGTGAACATAACTCCGTACGTTTCCTAACTATTATGGAAAGGAATAAGGGTAGTGCAGAAGTTAAATGTCTAAAGTGAGGCAAGACCAATTTCAATTTCATTAGACAGGATCTGGCAAATATAGACTGGGATCAGTTACTTGGAGGTCAGTCTACATTTGGAAAATGGGGATCTTTTTAATGTAGTTCAGGGCCAGCTCAGAAAGAAAGGCAAGGACAGCAGCTCCTGGGATCCTGGATGTCAAAGGACATGGATAGTTTGTGAAAGAAAAAGGAATAAGCACATACCAAGTACAGAGCTTTAAAAAGAGGGGAGGCCCTTCGGGAGAAGCGAAAGTGTGGGGGGGTACTTAAAAAATAGGAGGACAAAGAGGGGCCATAAAATATCTTTGGCAGCCTGATCCCCTCACCCCAGAATACTTAGGAAAGTGGTATTAGAAAGAATAGATGCACTCGTCATCATCTTTCAGAAATCTAGACTCAGGAGCAGTTCCTATGGACTGGAAAGTGGCTAAATAACCCCACTATTTTAAGAAGGAAGACAGATAGAACACAGTGTTTTTTGTCGACCAGTTAGCTTGGCATCAGTAGTGGGAGAAATACGGGAGTCTATTATAAAAGATACGCAGCAAATGTTGTTGTAACCTGTGCCTTATGAACCGGCATTCTTGACAAACCGGCAAAAGTTATATCCCACAAATGCTGCAAAGTTTAATATATCATTCTGTCCAATTATTATACATTTATAATTTATTAACTTCAGTGTAAATATACTTGTTTTCCAATTGAATGGCCACATGAAATACCAACAGTTGATTCAATTTCGAGTCAATTTCTCCTCAAACACGGCAAGCTGGGTAATCAGTTGAGAGTGTGAGTGAGAAGGATATGGGGACAAAGTGGGCTATTCTAGATACAAAGCATTGCTGACCACAATCATCTAGTGGCCTGCAGGGTGTAGCTTGTCAGGAGCTGAACAAGAAAGAAAGAGTCATTAGGCTGAACAAGAAAGTTTGCAATTAAAGATGCCCAAGTACATCAGTCACATACTGAGAGCAAAAGGATTTGCCTGGATTCTGGAAAGGTAAGAGCGGTGGCAGTGATGTGGTGACGGACAGATGTGAAAACAGTGTAAGGGTTTGTTGGATTCATCAAATACGAAGTGTCAATTTCTAATTAGAGTGACAATAATGATGCTAGCCAACTATTCCCATCCCTACTGCTGGTATTATTGGACAACACAGATCTCAGACTGAAACACAAACAAACTGCTGAAGAAATGCAGTTGGTCTGCAGCATCTGCAGAGCATAAGTACGCAATGCTGATGATTTAGATTGAATAATAAGACCTCAGTGCACAAAAGAAATGACGATAAAATAAAACATACTGACAGAAAACACAATTGCAAAAGATTTCAAAACAAGGCAAAATAAAATCCTTTCTATTCAAACATTATAGCTTTATTGTATTGAAATAACAGTGAGAAGGCGTTCATTTCTCTAACGTGTCTTTAGGTTTAACTTAACTGTAGTTTTCATTTCATTGTCTTGAAAGTTTAATTGCCTTTTCCTTGATGGATACTTCGCTGGCCACAGGTGAAGTGCCAGACTGGAGGATTGTCAATGTGGTTCCTTTGTTCAAGAAGGGCAGCAGGGATAGGCGAGGCAATTCCAGACCAGTTAGTCTGATGTCAGTGTGAGGGAAATTATTAGAAAAAATCCTGAAGTACAGGATTAAGCAATACTTGAAGAGGTCGGGATGCCAGTATTGATTTGTTTGACAAAGGCCCCACATGGAAGGCTGATCCAGATGGTCAGAGCCCATGGGATCCAAGGCAAGTTGACAAGTTGGTGAAGGGTTGTCTTCGTAATTGGAAGCCTGTGACCAGTGGTGTATGACAGGAATTGGGGCTGCGACATTTTCTGTTTGTAATGTACCTTAATGAATTGACTGTGATTGTATAATTAGAAAGTTTTCAGATGCCACGTAAATTGGTGGTGTTGTTGATATTGATTTTATTTTATTGTTACATGGACTCAAGTACAAAAGTATTGGAGTACAGTGAAAAGTATGTGATGTCACCTTGGAAGGAGCCATCTTAGGTACAAGGACCGAGATACAGAATCTTAAGAACAAGGTATAAAGAAAGAATAAATTTAAAAGTTACACGTTACAGACTTTTTTACCTTTTTAGTTTTAAGAATAAAATAAAGAAATAAATCTGGAAGTTCAATCATTCCAGTCTTTCTTAAGTGCTTAGCTACCGTGGGATCATACTTTGAATCATTCACTTCGAGACCGGAAGGCAAGCTGAGGCTGTGCTGGGCTGAAAGACCACTATATACAGCAAAAGACCACACTGTGGGCCGAGAGACAACCACGTTGGTCCATTGAGAGATCGCCATGCTAGGCCGAGAGTTCGTCACGCTGGAGTGACAGTCGAGCATTCTGAGCCGAGAGGCCTCCACATTAAACTGAGAGCCCAACACGTCAGACCGAGAGTTTGCCTCACCGAGCTGGGAGGTCTCTGTGCCAAATTAGGACTCTGCCACACCAAGTCAAGAGGCCGCAACACTGGGGCTGCACTGGTCAGAGGCCTGGCGAGTGAGGCTGGAAGTCCGTGGCTGGGAGAGAAAAGAAGAGAGAACCGCAAAAGAAAAGCACAAAAGAAAATAAAAACCAGTGGAAGAAAAAGCAGAAAAGGAAACAGACGGAGCAGATGAACTTGGTCTGAAGAGTCCTACTCTGCTGCCATCTTGGATTACTGGGTCTCAGGCTACAGTCTGATATTGATCAGCTGGTAACTGGGCAGAACAATGGCAGATGGAATTTAATCCTGACAAGTGTAAGGTGATCCAGTTTGGGAGGTCTAATAAGGGAGGATATACACAATGAAAGGCATGTGCCTTGAGTGTCCTTATGCATGAATCACAGAGGGTTGGTCTACAGGTACAACAAGCAATTAGAAAGGCAAATGGAATTTTGTCCTTCATTGCTAAAGGGATTGAGTTTAAAAAGCAGAGAGGTTATACTGCAGCTGTACAGGATGCTGGTGAGGCCACACCTGGAGTACTTTGTGCAGTTTTGGTCTCCTTACTTGAGAAAGGATGTACTGGCACTAGAAGGGGTGCAGAGAAGGTTGACTCCAGAGTTGAGGGTATTAGCTTATGAGGAGAGACTGGGTAGACTGGCATATATTCATTGGAACTTAGAAGAATGAGGGGGGATCTTATAGAAACATATAACATTATGAAGAGAATAGATAAGACTGAAGTAGAGAGAATATTTCCACTGGCAGGTGAAACTTGGACAAGAGGGCATCGCCTCAAAATTAAGGGGAGCAGATTTAGGATTGAATTGAGAAGGAACTTCTTCACCCAGACGGTCAAAATCTATGAAATTTCTTGTCCAATGAAGTAGTTGATGTTTCTTCAGTAAATATTTTTAGAGCTCAGATTTTGTTTTTGAAAAATAAAGGAATTAAGAGATAAGATGAGAGTGCAGGTATGTGGATTTGAGTCCAGGAAAAGATCCGCCATGATCTTATTGCACAGTGGAGCAGGCTCGAAGAGCCAGATGGCCAACTCCTGCTCCTGGCTCTTATGTTCTCATGTTCTTGGGAGTAGTGAGGAACAAAGGGACCTTGGTGTACAAGTCCACCGATCCCAGATGGAATCAGCACAGCTAGACAGGGTGGTGAAGAAGGCAAATGGGATGCTTGCCATCATTAGCCGGTGTGCAGAATATCGGAGTAAGGAAGTCTCATTGTTAATTTACAGAGCATTGGTTAGGCCATATCTGGAACACTGTGTACATATCACTGTTGGACAAACATGATTGGACTGGAGAGGGTGGAGAGTAGATTCACCAGGATGTTGCTTGGGATGGAAAGTGTTAGTTATGAGGAGAGAGACTTGATCAACTGAGTTTGTTTCCTGTGGAGCAGAGGAAGCATGGGGGGGGTGGGTGGGGGTGGGGCGTGGTGGAAGGGGTTGGTGAATCTGATTCTGAGAGACATAAACAAAGTCAATTGTGATCATCTTTTCCCCATGGCAGACATGTCTATGACCGGAGGAAATAAGCTTAATGTGATGAAAAGGTGGTTGAGAGGGAATTGAGGATTTTTTTTACCCCAGAGGGTGGTAGAAATATGGAATGTGCTGCTTGAGAAGGTGATGGAGGCAGCTCCTCTCACAACATTTAAGACACATCCAGATGAGCACATAAAATGCCAGGGCATGGAATGCTATGGACCAAGTGCAGGTAAATGGGATTAGTGCAGTTTGGTGTTTACTGATCAGCACTAACATGGTGGGCAGAAAGGCCTGTTTGTTTGCTTTATGACTCTATGACTATGAAGAGAAGGAGGTGGAGACATTTTTCATGCCTTTTGAGAAGATATTTAAACAAGTGAGGCGAGGAAAAACAATGGAGTTTGCCCATGCAAAATGAACTTGGGAAGCACAAGAAGTTTCTATACCCCTGCCAGAGGAACATTCTCAGGATCACAAGGAAGTGAAAAGGTGAAAAGCACATATGCATCGATCCCAGAAACAAACAGACAGATGTTTCAGAACTTACAGAAACAGCCTCCACAAACTTCTACTGAGTTTGAGAGAATTCAGCAAAATAATGTTGACAGGTGGATAAGAGCATTAACAGCTGAGAATACTTACAATGCTGTCGGAGAAATTATTCTCTGAGAAGGATTTAAAACTTTCTTCCCTACTAGAATCAGAATTCATGTAAAAGCCTGAAGGGGAAGAACAGCATGACAAGCAGCTAGAATGGTTAATGATTATAGTCTTCATTAAAGCCAAAACCTTGCAGATGCTGGAATCCAAAGTCGACAAACAGGAGGCTGGAAGAGCACAACAAGCCAAGCAGCATCAGGAGGTGGAGAAGTCACCTGATGGGCGATTAATCCAGAAGCCTTTTTCCCATCAGGCCCAGAAATGGGAGAAAAATAAAAATGGGAGTGTGTGTGGAAGGCAGGTAGACAGGGGAGAGAATGGACAGGAGGGACCTGCCGGAGAACTACTCTTCAGATTAAGAAAGAAATTGCTGAGGCTGGAAGCGATGATCAGAAGTTGAAACGATTCTCTTGGAATAAGGTGGGCCATGTGCGTATGGAATGTTGGAAACTGTGAGGTAAGACCCAGGAGATTTATGGGAGTTAGTAAAAATGAGTCAGAAGAGGGAATGCAAACAGATAATCCCACGGAGCAGGTTGTAGCTGTAACTATAACAAAAAGGCTGGAGGTGAATTCTGTCATCAGTAAAGGAAGTTGTAAAATAGATGAGAGGTGGACAGGATTTTTATCAAAAGGAATGGTGACTCCTTTTTCTTCAGCTAAACCCAGAATCAAACTGAGAGATACAGGGGCAATACAATCACTTTTACTGGAGAAAGAATCGATTTTCCCTCCAGAGAGCTCAATGGATTCTAAGGTGTTCATCAAAATGTACAACTGGAATGTGATTTGTTATCAGGAGAAGTAATTGTCGGAGTGGGGAAATATTCCCTGTTGAGGGAGTTGATTTTCTTCTGGGGAATATTTTGTCAGGATTAAAGGCAGTATCTTCCCCGATAATTACAGAATGTCCAAAGGAGGGCCAAGAAACAGAACAATGACAGGAACAGGTTCCTGGTCTCTCTCCTTCACGTGAGGTAACCAGAGCAATGGTTAAACAAAATCCATCAATAAGGGTTGATGTGACATCACAGCAAGTGAAAGGATCGCTGAAACTTTCCAAAAGGGTGAAGATAATCCAGGTGGAGTGGTTGGTATGATGTCCCTAATTACAACAGATCCAAAAAGCAGATCCCGAATGAAATAAATGAGCACTGTCAGTTCAGACTGAGGTCGAGGCTGGAGGGGTTTCAGAATGCTATTATCTTCAGAATGGAGCACTGATGAGGAAGTGGAGACCGCCCCTCCACCACCGTCCCTCCATGGACCCCCAGATGAAGAATGGTTGGTTAGATATTGGCTCGTGGTACCATCCAGCTATCACAGGGAGATATCGTGAGGAGCACATCAGATTTCCATGACAGGACCGTGGGGATTTGGAAATTGTCCAATTGTCCACAGGCATCCAGAATCAGGTGTTTTATTGAGCCAAAATTATATAAAGATGTGGCACAGTTTTATAAATGTAACATACTTGAACTCATTTTTACCAATCTGCCAGCTGCAGATGCTTCTGTCCACGAAAGTACCAGTAAGGGTGACCACCGCACAGTCCTTGTGAAGACCAACACCCGCCTTCATTGAGAATAGCCTCCATCGTGTTGTGTGGCACTTTCACGAGACTAACTGGGACAGACTTACAACCAATCTCACAACTCATGACTGGGCATCCATGAAGGACTGTGGGCCATCAACAGCAGCAGAATTGTGCTCCAGCCCCGACACGACCATTATCATCAAACCAGGGAATCAACACTAGTTCAATGGAGAATTCAGGAGGTCGTACCAGGAGCAGCACCAGTCATTCATCAAGATGAGGTATTCCTGCATTCCTGATGAAGGGTTTTTGCCCGAAAGGTCAATTTTACTGCTCCTCGGATGCTGCCTGAACTGCTGTGCTTTTCCAGCACCACTCTAATCTAGACTCTGGTTTCCAGCATCTGCAGTCATTGTTTTTACCAAGATGAGGTATTTACCTGGTGAAACCACCAAACATGACTACTCGCATAGCAAGCAGCACAAGCAGCAATTGACAGACAGTATTAGACAACACACAACCAATGGATCAGGTCTAAGCTCTGCAGCCCTGTCACATCCAGTCATGAGTACTGGTAGACGATTAAACATCTCACTGGATGAGCGGGCTCCACACAAATATCCCCACCCTCAATGATGGAAGAGTCCAACACATCAGGGCAAAAGATAAGGCTGAAGCTTTTGCAGAAATCCTCAGCTAGAAGTCCTGAGTGGATGATCCATCTTGGCCTCCTCCAGTGGTCCTCAGCATTAAAGATAACCATCTTCAGTCAATTTGATTCACTCCACGTGTTATCAAGAAATGGGTGGAGGCACTGGGTACTGCAAAGGCTATGGACCCTGACAACATTCTGGTAATAATACTGAAGACTTGTGCTCCAGAACTTGTCACTTCCCTAGCCAAGCTGTTCCAGGAAAGCTATAACACTAGCATCTGCCCGACAATGTGGATAATTGCCCAACAATGTCCTATACATAAAAAGCAGGACAAATCCAAGCTAGCCAGTTACCGCCCCATCAGCCTCCTCTCGGTCATTAGCGAAGTGAGGGAATGTGTCATCAACAGCACCTGCTCAGCAATAACCTGCTCAGTGATGCCCAGTTTGGGTTCCACCAGGGTCACTCAGCTCCTGGCTTCATTACAGATTGGTTCAAACGTGGACAAAAGAGTTGAATTAGGGATGAGCAATAAATGCTGGCCTTGGGCAACTGGGGATAAGCAACTAATCCTGGCCAGCCAGTGATGCTCACATTACACAAAATGAATAATTTTTTAAAAACACTTGTCAAGTTATAGGTAAACCTCAACATGTGATTGAACCAGCATCCTTAATTCCTCTCTCAGTTTTTGAGGAACCATTCAGTCGTGCACAGGTGTGTCAAGTAGTGAGTATAATGGAGGAGGGGATGAGAAAAAGCATGAGATCCAAAGGCAATTGGACAATTTCCAAAGTGAACTTCCTCCTATGAGGTGAACAAATTCAGAGATATTATAGAATTCAGACACTGTATTTTTGCATCTGGAGGAAGATCAACAGAGGGACAGAGTGAGATTGCTCAGAGAATACAAAGAAGTTTGTCTGAGGAGTGGTTGGAGCCAGTATTCAGTCTGTACTTGATGGAGTTTGGAAGGATGAGGGACAATCTCAGTGAAACATACTGTATACTGAGAGGCCTGGATAGAGTAGACATGGAGAAGATGTTTCCACTTGGCAGAGAGACTGAGGGCACAGCTTCAGAGTGAAGGGACCATCCTTTGGAACTGAGATGAGGAGGAGATTTTTCATCCAGAGAGTGGTTAATCTGTGGATTAATCATTGCTGCAGAATGCTGTGGAGGCCAAGTCATTGAGTGTATTTAAGACAGAGATAGATGGATTCTTGATTGGTAAAGGGATCAAGGGTAATGGAGAAAAGGCAGGAGATTGGGGTTGACAAACAAATCAATTATGATCGAATGGCAGGGCAGACGTGATGGGCTGAATGGCCTAACTCTACACTGATACATGGTCTTTAGAAGATACACTTAGGTGTCCCAGATTAATCGAACATGATGTGGATGTAGGTTATTCAGACCCAGTAAAACAAAATCCATTTTGATTAAAACCAGAGAAATAAGTCAAAGTAACAAATGAAGCTCAATTCATGTTGGAGAATCAATTGATTGAATTGTCAGCGTAATTGGAGTTCTCTTGTGTAGGATTGAGCAAAAGTCACTATCATCTAAAACCCTGGATTTTTTGTAAAAAATGGCTGCCTGGAACTATTGTTCTGCCTGGAATTCCAGTTCACACTTCAACTCTGAAAGGGACACCAACCAGAACACAATCTCTTGACTAAAACTAACTTTTACAACCTCGGCCTACTAACACACACTACCAACAAGCAGCTTTAGAACCAACAACTACAGAGGCTGAACAGAGAAGCTGAATCCAGACACCAAACCAAGAGCATCATCGTAACAAAGGACACCCGAGAGCGGGAACACCAACCAAACGCTATCTGAACAAGAGCTTCCAGACACAGGCCTGTTCTGAATAAACACAGAGATTCTTTTGCCCTGAAACACCTGTCTATTGCCTTCTTAATTTCACAGTTTTAAATCAGCCCATTTGTGGAACCAGGGATCTGGGGATGATTCAAACCACCTAAAAATCAGCAAATTACTGATCACAAACAAGAGAGGGTCCCCTGATTGAACTGTTAAGAGTAGTTGGAGTTCTCTTGTTTGGTGACTCAGCCAGATGTTTCAATTCGATTCTGTGTACACTATAGGAAAGTGAATGTAGTCACAAAGATGGATTTGTAACCTATTCCCAGGTCAGAAGATTGCATTGAAATGGTGGGTAGTGTGTCATTCCTATTGAAAATTGATTTGATGAAAGTATATTGACAAGTATCGCTGACAAAAGCTGACAAGGAAATTTCTGCCTTTGCTGCATTCTGGATCTTTGTACACAAAGGAAAACTCAAATCCATTTGAAACATGTTGGGACGTCAGGGTATAGACTGAGGGCAGAACTGAAGAAAATTAGTTTTATTCGGGAAATGGTTTTGGAAAATTTATGGGATTAAAGTTTGATAAATCCGCAGGGACCAATAACCTACATTTCAGATTACTTCAGGAATTGCCCAAAAATTTTGGGAACATTGGTGTTCAAGATTCTATTGATTCTGGAACTTTCCCAGTGACTGGAGAGTTGCGAATGTAACATCACTGTTTAAAATGGGAGGGAGAGAGAAAAGTGGGCAACCTGGACCAGTCAGCCTGGCATTGGTATTGGGAAAAATAGTCAAGTTCGTTGTGAAAGATTTAATCACTGGGCACGTGGAAGACAGTGATAGGATTAGACAGAGTCAGCATGGTTTGTGGAAAGGGAAATCATGCAGAACAAATTGACTGGAATTGTTCGAGGATGGAATGAGCAGATTTGACAAGGGGGAGCCAACGGATGTGGTTTATCTGGAACCTTCAGAAGGCTTTTAAACAGTCCCACAGTAGAAATTAGCGAGTAAAAGTAAGACTCAATGGACTGGGGCAGTGTACTGACATGGATAGAGAAGTGGTTGGCAGGCTGGAAACAAAGAGTAAAAAAAAACAGACCTTTTCAGAAAAAGGTCTGTTTTTTTTACTCTTTGTTTCCAGCCTGCCAACCACTTCTCTATTCATGTCAGTAATGTTCATATTTGTTCATGGTTTAGATGAGGGAACTTAAGAGTAATATCTCCAATTTGCAGATGACACAAAGCTGGGTGGGAGGGGGAGCAGTGAAGAAGATGCAGAGATGCCTGTGTCCGTGTATACCAGTCACTGAAAGTCAGCGTGTAGGTGCAGCAGGCAGTGCAGAAGGTAAATGATATGTTACCTTTATAGTGAGAGAATTTGCGTACAGGAACAGGGATGTCTTGCTGTAATTGTATGGGGCCTTAGTGAGTCCACTCCTGAATATTCAAACCAAAACTGGTTCAGTGACAGGAGACAGAGGGTGGAGGCAGAAATTTGTTTATGTGACTGGGCCCAGTGTGCAGTGGGATACCACAGGGATCAGTGCTGGGTCCCTTATTGTTCAGGATGTATTGAAACAATGAAGATGAGAATGTGAGAGGTGAGGGGTGGGGGTGAGTGGATGATGACTGAGTTTTTGGATGACACGAGGTTTGGCAGATGGTTGACAATGAGGAAGAAGGTCTTGGGTGACACGAGGATCTAACTGGATTGGTCAGATGGGCAGATCAGAGTCAGATGGAACTTACCCCTGATAAATGTGAGGTGATGAACTTTGGACAATGTAACAGGTGAATAAAGTATTGATGAAATCATATGGGACACTTGCCTTTATCATTTCAGGTATAGATGAGAAGACCAGGGAAGATATGTTGGAGCTATTCAGAATTTTTGTTAGGCCACAGCTGGAGTACTGTGTGCAGTTCTGGTCACCACGCAATCGGAAGGATGGGATTGTATTGGAGGGGGTGCAGAGAATAGTCACCAGGATGTTGCTTGGGATGAAGCATTTCAGCGATGAAGAGAGGCTGGATAAACTCGGGTTGTTTTCTTTGAAGCAGAGAAGGTTGAGAGGACCTGATAGAGGTGTAAACGGCTATGAGGGGAATGGACACAATGAATAGAAAGCAGTTGTTCCTCTTCTTCGGAGTTGGCACACATTCACTGTGAAAGACAGGAGCTTCATAGGGGATTTGAAGAGGAGATTTTCACCCAGAGGGTGGTGGGGGTCTGGTTTGCATTGTCTGGGCTGGTAGTTGAGGAGGACTTTTAAAAGTACTTGGATTAACCCTTGAAATATCATAACATTTAAAGCTATGGGCCTTGTGTTGGAAATTTGGATGAATGCAGGTTTACTGTAGTTTGGATGGTACAGGTACAATGGGTCGAAGGGCCTCTTCTGTACTGTGCGATTTTACGATTGTATTGTGTGCAGTTTTGGTCTACTTATCTGAGGAAAGATGTTCTGGCTGTGGAGGGAGGGCAGCGAAGGTTTACCAGGCTGACTCCTGGGATGACAGCAATTAGACTTAGATCTGATGAGAAACTGGACCAGTTAGGATTATATTCACTGGAGGTTAGAAGATTATGGGGAGTCACACTGAAAACTCTAGAATCCTAACAGGACAAGACAGGATGTTCCTGATGACGAAGGAGTCCAGAATCAAGGATTAAAGTTTAAGGATACGGGAAAGGACATTTAGAGCTGAGATGGAGAGAAATATTTTCATTCTACAGGAAGCCTGTAGACGTTTCTGTCACTGAAAGCAGTTCAGCTCAAACCACTGAATGTTTTCCAGAAAGGGCACAATACAGTTCTTAGAATGAAAGGGATCAAAGGTTATGGGGATGAAGCAGGAACAGGCAGCTGAGTTGGATGATCAGCCATGATCATATTGAATGGCAGAACAGGCTCGAAGGGCTGAATGGCCTATTCCTGCTCCGAGTTTCACTGTTTGAGAGATTGTTCATCAACGTGGAACCATATTGAATAAGAGAAAAAACATTTGCCTTGGGTTAGGAATTAGTTTGGAGATAGGAGACAGAGTGAGGGAATAATGTGTGTGTCCTCAAATGAGCAAGAGGTGAATAGTGGTGTGCCCAGGGATCCGTCCTGGGACTTTAGCATTTCATAATATTTCTGAATGACTTGGATGAAGGAATAGAGAGCCATATATCCAAGATTGCTGACCACACTGAGTGAGGCAGCTAGGAGGAGGTTACAGAGATGGGGAGGGTCGATGGACAGGGAGGGACTTCAGAACAAGGACGAGAATTTGAAAATCGAGGTGTTATTGGACCGGAGCCAATGTCGCTCAGTGAGGACAGTGGGGGATGGGGATGGGATTTGTTGCGAGTTCGGATTCGGGCAGCAGAGTTTTGGTGTGAGCTGAAGTTTACAGAGGGCAGTGGCTGTGATGTGGCCCAAGACAACATTAGAATGGTCATGTTTGGAGTCCCAAAGCAACGAGTGGGACTTTCAGTGAGTGATCTCTGTGCTGTGGAGGATTTGGGGCTCAGATCAGCCTCAAAGATGAGGCCAAGATTTTAAGGAATCTGGTATGAAATAAAAGCCGAAAAAGCTGCAGATGCTGCAAATGAGGAACAAAAACAGAAATTGCTGGAAAAGCTCGGCAGGTCTGGCACCATCTGTGGAGAGAAAGCAGAGTTAAAATTTTGGGACGTGAACCTTCTCAGAACTGTTCTGAGGAAGGGTCACTCGACCTGAAAGGTTAACTCTGATTTCTTTCCCCAGATGCTGCCAGACCTGCTGAGGTATTCTGTTTTTGTAAAGAGTCTGGTTGAGCAGCAGACAGTGCTCAGGGAGAGGGATGGAGGTTGTACCGGGACCTGAAGGGGATGGCTTTGATCTTCCCAATGTGTTTCCCAGTGAGCCTGGCTACTCAGTCCTGACTGCTCTTAGCTGCTGTGATTGTCACTGATTGGACACTTATTATTAGAGATTCTGACCACAGCAGAAAGCCCCAGTGTAAAAAATAACTGCAAAGGCTGTCAGATCGCAAGGTTGAAACTTCACCAAGTGAGGAAGTGAAAGAAGGAGCTCGGAGCAGCTGCACATTTGTTACTGAGATGGGAGAAAACTGTGAACTGTCTGCACTCCCTGGAATCTGACAGCACATAAGAACATTAAAACCAGGAGCAGGAGCAGGCTCTCTGGCCTCTTGGGCTGCTCTGCCATTCAGTAAGATCATGGCTGATCTTTTCATGGCATCAGCTCCCCCTTATCCACCTTTTCACCAAAACCCTTGATTCATTTACTGTTCAAAAAATTACCTAAATCAGCTTTAAAAACATTTACTGAGGAAACCTCAACGACTTCGCTGGGCAGGGAATTCCATAGATTCACCACCCTCTGGGTGAAGAAGTTCCTTCTCTATTTAGTCCTAAACCTGCACCCCCCCCCCCCCGCACCTGTGGTGTCTGTGAGTGATCCAATTATTCCCACTGCCCCCTCTCTCCCCATAACCCAGCAAATCTTTCCTTTCAGCTCGATCTCCAGCTGCCTCTTGTTGACTTGGGTCCACAGCAGAGACTGTCCCTAACCTGGGCTCCAAGCTGGCATCTCATTCATTCATTGGGAGGCAAACTGCCTGGGCTGGGAAATGGAGCTCAGGACCCTGAACATTCCCTCTCCCCTCCTGAGGGACATTTGATGCTGAGGTTTAATTCTATGGAACTTTACAATATATGCCTACAATACACACTTCTCCATTCTGTGTGTAAAAGGCTGGAGCCTGCCAGCAGGATATTCAACTGCAGGAGCCGTCATCAATTTGACCAATTCTGACCACACCCACTCTCCGTAAACTTTCAACTAATTACTAAAATCAAATCTGTCAATCTCCTCCTTGGTATGAGACAGGGAAGGGGCCATTTCATTCCAGACAATTTGGAATTTATGGAGCACAGATGGAGTAAGCTGAGAGAGGACATCAGAATGTTGGAGTTTGGAGGTGGGATGAGCAGGAATAAGAGTTTCTGTGGTCAAGGGGCTGATGTAGTGCAGAGACAAACAATGTAGTGGAGATTGAAATAAGAGACCTAGGTGATGGAGAGGAAGTGGGGTTTGAAGCTCCAATACTGGAGGGTCCAGTGGGAAAGAAGCTCAGGCTTATTGCTGTCCATTGGACATTCCAGTGGGATGGAGGCCCATGTTTCCTGATCTCTGTTGGAGGTTCCAATTGAGTCCCATGGAATTGGAATGTTGGCATTTCTTGCAGCAATTGGAATCTTGGTATTTATTATAAAAGGACTGAATTACAGAAATAAAGAAATATTGTGACAATTCTATTAGGCATTGGTGAGACCACATCTGAAGCATTGTGTCCAGTTGTGGTCTCCTTACTTGGTGAAGGATATGGTGGCACTGGATTCAGTTCAGAGGATGTTCACCAGACTGATTCCCCGGATGAAAGGGCTGCCATATGAGGAATGGTTGAATAGCTAGGGCTTGTACTCACTGGAATTCAGTTGTATGAAGGGGAGATCTGAGTGAAGTATATAAGATGCTAAAGGAGATTGATAGGGCAAGCATTGAACAGATGTACTCTCTTGTGGGCCAGTCTCGAACAAGAGGTCATAGACATAGAGTGAGAGGAGGTATGTTTAAAACTGAGATGAGGAGAAACTACAGGTGACAGAGTGGTGCAGTGGTGAGCACTGCTGCCTCACAGTGCCAGGGCCCCAGGTTCGACTCCACCCTCAGGCAACTGCATGGAGTTTGCACATTCTCCCCCTGTCTGTGTGAGCTTCATCTGTGTGCTCTGATTTCCTCCCACAGTCTAATGATGTACACGTTCAGAGGATTGGCCATGCTAATTTACCCATAGTGTCCAGGAAAGTGTAGGTTAGATTCATTAGTCATGGGAAATATAGGGTTACAGGGAAAAGGTTCCAGAATGGCTCTGGGTGGAATGCTCTTTGAAGGGTTGGTGTGGACTTATTGGGCTGAATGGCCTGGTTTCATACTGTATGGAATCTGTTCCATTCCAACTACTTCTCGCAGAAGGTTGCGAATCTGTGGATGTCAGTGCGCACCATCATCTCCACCCCCCCTCCCCACTCCCCCCCCCTCCCCACCCCCTTCCTCAAGCACAGTGGAGGCAGAATCAATCAACAGATTCAAGAAAGAAACAGATATCTTTCTGATGAAAAGCAGGATAGAGGGCAATAGGTAGCCGTCTGGAAAGTGGAGAGGAGGTTAAGTTCAGCCATGATCATGTTAAATAGGAAACGGGTTTGATTACCTATTCCTGCTCCTCATTCCGAAGTTCAATCTTGCAATGAGATCCTTGTTTACTGGTCTGTATTGGAGGATCCATTCACAAAGAGTCACATCTTTACTGGTCTGTATTGGAGGAGCCAGTTTGAAGCTCGTCTATATTTACTGGTCTGCACTGGAGAGTTCAAAGAAATGGAGGCCTTTCTCTCCTGGTTTCTATTGGAGGGCCCAGTAGGAATAAGGTCCATGTTAACTAGGCTCTGCTCGAGTATTCAGTGGGAAATAGATCCATATTTACTGGTCTCCATTGGAGGCTCCAGCGGCAAAGATGCCTATGTTTAATGGTCTCTACTGGAGAGTTCTGTGGGAATGAATTCCATGCTTACTGGTCTCCACTGGACAGTCCAGTGGGACATGGATACTGTAGTGAGTGTGGGGCTCATTTCCTTTCTGTAGTAACTGTGTGATGGTCCAATCCTCATACCAATAAAACTGGAGCTTGACCATGGAAGGGAAAGGTGAGGGGAAAGGATTGGAACATGTTGTGAATGGATAGGATGGGTCAATGGGTCAGATCCTGTCCTATCCCTCCAGGTCATACTGATGGCCTGAGGATCTCCTCCCTCTGCTGGGCTTTCATGGAATGAGGTTTGTGTCCAAACCAGTCCCCAGGAAGAATGGGCCAACAGCACAGAATTGCCCTTCATTTGACAAGAATCTGACCGTCTTCCTGAGAGAGGCCAAACCCTGGTCAATGTGGGAAATGGGCCTTTATTCCAGGAGTAGACATACTCCTGGTGTCAAGGGTTAACATCCATTAGATTTGGAGGAGATATAACCTGTATTTAACTTTTACCACTTGGGACCTTGTTGGAAAGGCAGAGAGTGTGCGTGTGTGTGTGTGAGAGAGAGAGAGAGAGAGAGAGAATGTTGACGAGAGAGACATAGAAGGGCAGGGTGTGAAAGTGAGAGAGAGCAGGATAAAGAATCTCAGGCAGTGTAAGATGAGTAAAAGCGGGGGAGAGAGAGAGGTAGAGAGAGGTAGAGATGGTGGAGTTGAAGAATAGAGATAGAGCGAGATAGAGTATGAGACAGTGTGACTGAGAGAGAGGGGACAGAGAGAGAGACAGACAGACAGAGTAGGTGTGAGACAAAGAGTAGAGGCAATCCAGTGAAAGAGAGAGACAGACGTGCAGAGATGTTCTGGTCACCATATTATGAGAAAGATATGACTGTACTCGAGATGGTGCAAAGATTTCCCAGGATGCTGCCTGGCCTGGAGGGTGTGAGCTATGAGGAAGGATTGGAAAGTTTGGGATTGTTTCTCTTGGAGCAGTGAAGGTTGAGAGGGAACCTGCTGAAGGGCAAAAAGATTATGAGAGGCAGGGATAGAGTGGACAGGAAGGCAACTTTTTCCATGAATAGAGGGATCAATATCCAGGGACAGAGATTGGAGATTACACAGACATACAAAGATAGAAATAGAGAGCAGGAGTAGGGTTAGGTTTAGGGTTAGGGTTAGGGTAAGGGTTAGGGATTGGCCCTGTGAGTCTGTTCTGCCATTCAATATGACCATGGCTGATCCTCTCCCTCAATGCCAAGCTGGGATTGATGTTGCTAGATCATTGATGATCAGTAGAGACTTGTTAAATGCTGTTCATGTCATTGAACTTTTGATTGAGAGAGACACAGAAGACACACACAGACAGAGACAGAGAGCAAGTGTACATTGTGAGATTGAGTGAGAGAGGGCGAGGTATTTAATTGCTGCCCCAGGACTCACTGTTCCAATGTCCTGGAATAATGCCTGCTAGAGAGTGACTGGAGGGAGGGAAACAAAGAGAGAGTGAGGCAATTAGAGATTGAGGGTATAAGGAGAGAATGAGTGAGGAATTAGGTAGTAATATAAGTGAAGGAGAAGAATGAATGATCAGAAAGAGAGAGAGAGAGAGACCAACCAAAACAGAAGGGAGGGAGATAAACAGAATGTCAAACATACATGGAAAAAAGGAAAGATATAAGTAGTTATATAATTGGGAGAGGACAGAGTTGGAGACGGAAATAGAAAAAGAGAGAGAAAGTCAACGAATAACAAGAACGTATACAAGAGAAGGGTGAGAAAGAGAAAAAAGGGAAAAGGGAGAAAGAAAAGAAAGGATGAGAGAGAGAGAGAGAGAGAGAGAGAGAAGAGGAAGTGTGAGGGGCTGACGTGGCTCTCTCTGCCTGATGCCATTTACATACTGAGGAACACCCAGTCAGACTCTCACAGGCTGCAGCTTTATAAAGCAGAGCCCAGTGAAGGGAGAGTTTATCAGGAACCAGGCACAGGGACAGGAGCACACACCATGATTACACACATCCAGCTGATCTGGCCCCTGGCATTCTGTGTCGCAGGTACAAATCTCTCTCCTTCCACCTTGAATCTTTCGCTGCTCTCCATTTCACTCCAATTCCACTGACTTGTGATTGAAGGGAAAATGCTGAAACCAGAGGAATGCTCAGTGTCTCCAACAATCTCTCATTTGACCGGCTCTTTCTGTGACAGTTCTGACTTCACTGTGTTTCTCTCTGACCCCTCAGGTATCAATGGGGAGATTATCATGACCCAGTCTCCCCCGGTGCTGTCAGTGGAACTGGGCCAGACTGCAACCATCACCTGTACGGCCAGTCAAAGCATTAGCAGCTACCTCAGTTGGTACCAGCAGCGAGAAGGTCAGAAACCCTCTCTCCTGATCTATGCTGCAACATCTCGATTCACAGGAGTCTCCGAGCGATTCACCGGCAGTGGATCAGGGACCAGTTACACCCTGACAATCAGCAACGTTCAGAGTGAGGATGTCGCTGACTATTACTGTCAGCAGGATTACAGCTGGTATAGCAGCTCCGCTCAACACAGTGATACAGAGCCATACCAAAACCTCAAGACACACAGCACCACCTCATGCACTGACACATCAATCAGTTATATAAAATGTATAATAATGGACACACAGTCCCACAGCCTGAACTGACACATCCACAATTAGATACAAATGAAACTGAACAAATTACCCCATGCTGGGATTGTAACTGTCCATGACACACTCCAGTCCCTGTGGTGTCCACCGCTCACTGAAGGCCTCAAGTTTCCCTCTGACACTCCATGACCACGCGTGAAGAACAGCTGCAAGATTTAATATCGAAAAATAAATTTCACAAAGCTCCCAAGCCCAGCTGGACACAGAGAGAGATGGAGACAGAAAGACACATGAATGAGGGAGAGACAGAGAGGGGCAGAAAGAAGTTGAGAGTGAACGAGAGACTGGGAGACAGGGAGAGGTTGAGAGTGATGGGGGGGAAGCAGAGAGCAGAGGTTTTTGTACAGCCTCTGCACTGGGAACTCTCACTGTGGGACACGTTCGGTAAAGGAACCAAGCTCAGACTGAGTAAGTAAACCTCAATCCTCTGTTATTAACCCTTTCAATACTGAAACACACTTTCTAAAATACAGTTACTGATTTGTTGAAGGTGTTAGTGGGGAGCTGCAGTGAACGAAATGGTTGATTAAGGAGCACTGTGTCTAACAGTTGTCCAACCGTACCACTTCAGTTCCATTGCCCCCTTTAAGAAGCAAGATATAAGTCAGTCAGTTTTACTCACCGTGTGGAGGAGCTCTGTCCATTTGCAGCCTGTGGTCCCATTCCTGCAGCATGGAGTGAAATCAGTGAGTAGCCTCCTGCCAGTCTCAGTGTGACGGACACGGGGCAGAGTTTGATGTGAGCTCTGGCTCCCTGTCCCAGTCTCTGATCTCACTGACCTCAGCAGCAGCAGCAGCAGCAGCAGCAGCAGCACAGTGAGACACCGAGCTCCCACCTCCCCCAGCTTTAACTCTGCTCAATCACACAATCACAGAATAGTTACAGTGCACAAGGAGGCCATTCCGTCCATCCTGTCTGTCATGGTTCTCCGACTGAGCAATTCACTGAGTGTCATTCTCCTGCCTTCTCCCTGTCACCCTGCACATTGTTCCTTTTCAAATAACAGTCTCATTCCCTTCGGAATGTTTTAATTGAAGCTGCCTCCACCACACTCTTAGGCAGTGCATTCCACACCTTAACCACTCACTGGCTGAAAATGTTGTTCCCCCTCTCACTTTTGTTACTTTTACTTATTACTTTAAATCTGTGTTCTCTCGGTCTCAATCCTTTCTCAATTGGGAACATTTTCTCCCTATTTACCCTGTCCAGGCCCCTCCTGGTTTTAATTCCTCAAACAAATCTCCTCTCAGCCTTCGCCAAAGAAGACAGTCCCAAATTCTCCAATCAATCTGTATAACTGATGTTCCTCATCCCTGGAAGGATCTTCAGGAATATTTTTTGCCATTTCTACAAAACTTCAGCTCCTTCCTGAATTATTCACATTTTCTATGACCCTCATGATTTTATAAACCTTTACAAGGTCACTCCTCAGACTCTTACGTGTCAGAATAAAAAGTTTCAGCTTTTCCAGCTTCTCATCGTCATGGAGTCATACAGCGTGGAAACAGACCTTTCAGTTCAACTTGTCCATACTAACCAGATATCCTAAATCACCTCATCCCATTTGCCAGCATTTTGCTTACATTCCTCAAAACCCTTCCGATTCATGTACCCATCCCAATGCGTTTTAAATGCTGTAATAGTATCTGCCTCCAATACTTACTCTGGCAGCTCGATCCAGACACATACCACCCTCTGTGTGACAAGTTACCCCTCAGGTCCCTTTTGAATATTTTGCCTCTCACCTTAAACCTATGCCATCTTGTTTTGGACTCCCTTTCCCAAAGAAAAGGCCTTGGATATACACCCTGTCCATGCCCCTCATGATTGTATAAACATCTATAAGGTCACCCCGAAGCCTTAGATGCTGTAGGAAAAATAGACCCAGTTTCTTCAGCCTTTCCCTATAGCTCAAACCCTCCAATTCCTGGCCATGTCCTTGTAAATCTTTTCTGCAGCTTTATAAGTTTAACAGCATCCTTCCTATTTTCAAGGTGATCAGGATTGTTCACATTATTGCCAAAGTGGCCTCACTAATCTCCTGTACAGCTGCAACATGATGTCCCAACTCCTATACTCAAAATAGTGACCAATAAAAGCAAGTGTACCCAACACCTTCTTCATCACCCTGTCTACTTGTGACCCCACTTTCAAGTAATAATGCACTTGCATCTTCAATCCGAGGTCTCTTTGTTCAGCAACACTCCACAGGGCCCTCCCATTAACTGTCTAACTCCTGCCCTGGGTTGCCTTTCCAAAATGCAACATCTCACAGTTATCTAAACTGAACTCCATATGCTACACCTCTGCCCATTGCCCCATCTGATGAAGGTCCCGCTGTACTCTGAGATGAATTTCTTCGCTATCCACTATCGTACCAATTTAGATATCATCTACAAACTTACTGTAACTCCTATATTCACATCCAAATCATTTCTATAAAATAGTGAATCCAGCACCAATGTTAGTGGCACACAGCTATTCACAGATCTCCAGTCTGAAAAGCAACCTTTTACCACCACTCCTGTCTCCTATCTTCAATCCAATTTTTTTATCCCAATGGCTCACTCCCCCTGGATCCCATGTGGTCTAACCTTACTAACCAGTCTATCATGTGGAACCTTGTCAAAAACTTTACTGAAGTCCATATTGACAATGTCTATTGTTCTATCTCCATAAATCTTCTTTGTCACCTCCTCAATCAAATTCAGGAGACATGATTTCCTATGCATAAAACCACATTGATTATCCAAAGAATGTAAATCCTATCCCACAGAATCCACTCCAACATCTTACCCAACACTGACATCAGGCTCACTGGTCTATAATTCCCTGGCTTTTCCTTACAGTCTTTCTTTCTTAAATAATGGCATAACATTAGCCAACCTCTCTGGTTCTCCAGCACCTTACCCATAGTTGTCAGTGATACACATATCTCAGTAAGGGGCCCAGCAATCTCTTCCCTAGTTTGCCACAATGTTCTGGGATACACCTGATCAGGTCCTAGGGTTTATCTACTACTTTTATGTGTTTTCAGATCTTGAGCGTCTCCTCATTTGTGTGTGGTCTCTTTTCAAGACATCACTATTTTTCCAAATTCCCTAGCTTTCTCCACAATATATACTGACCTGAAATATTTGTTTGGGATCTCACCCATGTCTTGTGTCTTACCAAAATATAGCACTCACATGTATCTGAATTAAACTCCATCTGCCATTCCTCAGCCCACTGGCCCAGTTGATCAAGATTCCATTGTATTCTTAGACAGCCTTCTTCACTGCCAATGATTAGATTAGAGCCTCTACGGGGTCGAAACAGGCCCTTCTGCCCAAAAAGTCCTCACCGATCCTCCGAAGAGTAACCCACCCAGACCCATTTCCCTCTCAGTAATGCATCTAACACTGTGGGCAATTTAGCATGGCCAATTCACCTGACCTGAACATCTTTGGACCATGGGAGTAAACCAGAACACCCGGAGGAAACCCACGCAGACACAGGGAGAATGTGCAAACTCCACACAGACAGTTACCCAAGGCTGGAATCGAACCTGTGACCCTAGCTCTGAGAGGCTGCAGTGCTACCCACTGAGCCACCGTGCTGCCCCACCTGAGCCACCACTGAGCCACCGATGCCACCTGAAAATTCACCTGAACACACTCTCACAACTCTGGGCCCTTCCTGCCCATTACACTGCTACTATCCCAGTCTATATTCAGAAGCTAAAGACCGCCCCGCCCATTTATAACAACTCTATCATATTTGCAGGTCTCTGTAAATTCATGCATTTGTATTCTTCCACATCCTTCCCACTGGGAGGTGACTTATTGACTGAACTGAGGATTCTGTGTTCCTTTGTGTTCCTCTTTGACATTCTCTCCTGGTTCGCACAGCCCTGCCAAGTTAGTTTAAACCCTCTCTAACTGCATGAGTAAACCACCTCACAAAAATCCAAAGACCTCCCTCATGGATCCTCTTTCCAGCCCCACAGTCACCTGTGCTCACCTCCTGATTCTATTCTCACCTGCATGTAGCACTGGAAGTCATCCGGAGATTCCTCCTTTTCAGTTCCTGCTGCTAATTCCCTCCAGAGCTCCCAACCTTCTGACTGCAGGACCACGTTCCTTTTTCTCCATCCATCACTGGGACCAATGTGGACTATGACTGCTGGCTGTTCCCCCTCTCCCCTCAGGGTGCTCTGCAGCCGCTCAGTGACATCCTTGACCTTGGCATCAGAGAGACAACACACCATCCTGGATTCCCATCTGCAGCTGCAGAAACACCTATCGATGCCCTCACTCTCAAATATCCTCTCACTATCGCTCTTCCAGTTTTCCTTCTGCCCTCCTGTATAGCTGAGCCCCCCCCCCCACCGTGGTGCCAGGGACTTGGCTCTGGCTGCACTCCCCAGATGAACCATCATTCTCATCAGGATTCTGAACTGAATCCTAGTTGGAGAGTGGGAGGCACTCAGGGATTCCTGTACTAGCTGCCTGGTCCTTTTGGACTGTCTGCTGCTCCCCCATTCCCTCTCTCCCTGCATACTCTGAAGGTGCAGAGTGACCACATCTAGAAACGTGCTCTCCACGGAGCTCTCAGCCTCACAGATGCTCTCCACTGACACCAGCTGCTGCTCAAGCTCCAGAACCTGGAGCTCCAACTGCTGTCACTGACCACACTTCCTGCACTCATGGTATTCCAGGAGCTGGGAAGCATTCTGAAGTTCCCACCTAAATGCACACTCTCTCCACTCTTTGGTTATCTGTTGATAAACAGCTACAGCAGGGCTCACAGTCCAGTAAGTTCAGTGTTCCAGGGTTTTGGGAAACTCTCCAGAAGACTTTAAGAAATAGGAGCAGAAATCAGCCATTCAGCCCATTGAATCTGCTCTGCAATTTGATCTTGGCAGATATGCTTCTCAACCCCATTCTCCTGCCTACTCCACAGGAATTTTCCATCCCCTTAACAATCACAAACCTATCTATCCCTGTCTTAAATACACTCAGTGACTTGGCCTCCACTGCCCTCTGCAGCAATAAGTTCAACAGATTCACCACCCTCTGGCTGAAGAGATTCACCCTTATCTCAACTCTAAAGAGTCGGCCCTTCATTCTGAGGCTGTGCCTTGGTTACCGAGTCTCTCCTGTTTTTGGAAACATCTTCTCTGCATCCACTCTATCCAGGCCTGTCAGTATTCTGGAAATTTCAATAAGATCCCTCTTCATCCTTCTAAAGTCCATTGAGTACAGACCCAGAGTCCTCAAGCACGCCTGATATGACAAGCCCTTCATTGCCAGGATCATTCTTGTAAACCCCTCCAATGCCAGTACATTGTTCTATTAAAATATGGGTCCCAAAAATGCCCACAATATTCCAAATACAGTTTGACCAGAGCCTTACACAGCCTCAGCAGTACATCTCTGCTCTTGTATTCTGGCCCTATTGAAATGAATGCTATCATTTCATTTGCCTTCTCAAGCACAAACTGGACCTGCCTGTTAACCTGAATGAGGTTTGTGCTTTAGATTTCCAAAGGCTTTCCTCATTTAGCAAACAGTCTTTGTATTTCTTCTTGTGTTCTATCTGCTACTTCTTTGCCAACTCTCAGAGCCTATTAGGACCTTTTACAGCCTTCCCACTTCCTCAACACTACCTTTAGATTAGAGATTACTTTAGATTACTTACAGTGTGGAAACAGGCCCTTCGGCCCAACAAGTCCACACCGACCCACCGAAGCGAAACCCACCCATACCCCTACATTTACCCCTTACCTAACACTACGGGCAATTTACGTGGCCAATTCACCTGACCCGCACATCTTTGGACTGTGGGAGGAAACCGGAGCACCCGGAGGAAACCCACGCAGACACGGGGAGAACGTGCAAACTCCTCACAGTCAGTCGCCTGAGTTGGGAATTGAACCCAGGTCTCTGGCGCTGTGAGGCAGCACTGCTAACCACTGTGCCACCGTGCCGCCCCTCCTGTCCCTCCACCTATCTCATGTTGTCTGCAAACTTAGCAACAATGTCTTCACTTCCTTCATCCAGATTGTTAATGTATAACGTGAATAGTTATTGTCCCAACATTGACACCTGCAGAACTCTACCAGTCACCAGCTGCCATCTTTCCTCACTCTCTGCTTTATGCCAACCTGTCCGTTCTCAGTCCATGCCAGTACATTGCCCCTAACACCGTGGGCGCTTATCTTATGTCAAATACCTTCTGGAAATCAAAATACATTACTTCCTCGGACTCTCCTTTGCCTGACTGGCTCATTGCCTCCTCAAAGAATTCTAACACATTTGCCAGGCATGACCTCCCCTTGATGAAACCGTGTTGACTCAGCCCTATTTTACCATTGCACTTCCAAGTCCACCGGGTGACACTGTGGCACATTGGTTAGCACTGCTGCCTCACAGCGCCAGGGACCTGGGTTCAATTCCTGCCTCAGGCGACTGACTGTGTGGAGTTTGCATGTTCTCCCCGTGTCTGTGTGGGTTTCCTCCAGGTGCTCCGGTTTCCTCCCACAGTCCAAAGATGTGCGGGTCAGGTGAATTGGCCTTAGCCTTAGGCAAGGGGTATATATCCCCCATCAAATCTCCACCTCCACACCCTGACTCCATTGATTCCTGAAAGATCATCACCAATGCCTCCACAATCTCTTCAGTGATCTCCTTCAGAACACACTGGTGTAGTTCATCCAGTCTGGGGGAGTTATCCAAATTCAGACCTTCCAGCTTCCCCAGTACCTCCTCCTTACTGATGGCCACTACACGCCTGAACTGCCCCCTGACAGTCTGGAAGTACTGGTACACTGCTGGTGTTTTCCATGGTGCAGACTGATGCAAAGTATCGATTCAATTCCTCGGCTATTCCTTCATTTCCTACTATTCTTTCTCCAAACTCATTTTCCAGTGATCCAATGTCTAGTTTTGCCTCCCTCTTCCTTTTTATATATTTGCTAAAACTCTTGCAATCTTCTTTTATATTACTGGCTAGATAACTCCCAGATTTCATCTTCTCCACCCTTAATGCTTTTTTAGTTATCCTCTATAGCTCTTTAAAGACTTCCTAATCCTCTGGCTTCCCACTATTCTCCACCACATTGGATGCTTTTTCTTTTGCTTTTATGCTGTCCTTGACCTCCCTCATCAGCCATGGTTGCCTTGTCCTCCCCTGAGAATGTTTTTTTCTTTTTTGGGATGAATTCCTACTCTACTTCCTGAATTACCCCCAGAAACTCTGCTGTTTGCTGCCCCACCATCTTACCTGCTCGGCTCCCCTTACAACCAACTCTGGCCAGCTCCTTCCTCATGTCTTTGCAGTTACCTTTACTCAACTGAAATACAGTTCCATCTGATTGTAGCTTCTCTCTCTCAAACTACAGGGGGAATTATGGTCACTTATCCAGAGTGATACTTTCACCTTAAACTCACTAATCATGTTTGCCTCATTCCACATCACTGAATCCAGACCTGCCTGTTCCATCATGGCTCAACCACAAGCTGCTCCAAAAACCATCTCGTAGACATTCCATGAAATCCTTTTCTTTCGATGCACTACCCAGTCCACCTATCCATTGAGGTCTACCCTGACATTTAGTTTATCCCTTTTCTGGGCGGCATGGTGGCACAGTGGTTAGCACTGCTGCCTCACAGCGCCTGAGACCCAGGTTCAATTCCTATCTCAGGCGACTGACTGCGTGGAGTTTGCTCATTCTCCCCATGTCTGCGTGGGTTTCCTCCCACAGTCCAAAGATGTGCAAGTCAGGTGAATTGGACATGCTAAATTGCCCGTAGTGTTAGGTAAGGGGTAAATGTAGGGGTATGGGTGGGTTGCGCTTCAGTGGGTCGGTGTGGACTTGTTGGGCTGAACAGCCTGCTTCCACACTGTAAGTAATCTAATCTAATTTTCTGTCTCCTGATTGATTTCCTTCCCCACACCCTGATTACTGCTTGGAGACCTGGACATAACTTGCATCAGATTCTTTATTGTGGTTCCTCAGCTCTACCCACACACATTCTACACCTTCTGACTTCTTGCTATTGATTGAATTTTATTTCACACTAACAAGGCAACTCTTGCCCCTCTGCCCATCTGCCTGTCCTTTTGATAGGACATGGATCCTTGGATATTTAGTTCCCAGCCCAGACCCCCTTACAGCCATGTCTCTGTGATACCCACAACATCGTACCTGCCAGTTTCAATCTGCACTACAAGCTCATTGCGTATACTGTGTGCTTTTAAGTACAACACCCTCAGTCCTGCATTGACTGCCCTCCTTCTCATCATTGTCCTCTTATCTGCTGTGCTTGAAGTTCGACTCTTGTTCCTTTCTGTACTCTCTGTCCTAGGTTGTCTTCTAGAAACTTGAATAACCTCTCCTGAGCCCTCCTCCACTTTAACTAGTTTAATTCCTTGGACACTCAATTTACCTTGATTTATTGCGTCACTTTGTCTACCTTATTCGGAATGCTTTGTGCATTTAGTTACAAACTCTTTAAATTTATTCTATTATTGATTTTCCCTGCACTTCTTTAGTTCCTTTGATATTCAAAAAATCCGTCCCCATCTTTTATTTTCTGGTAACAATCAATCCCACCACTAACCAACAATCGACCTTCTCCTTCACCTTCTGTTTTCTCATTTTCCATCCAACTGAAACAAATTACTTTATGTGTCGATTGACCTAAGGCATGGTGGCTCAGTGGTTAGCACCGCTACCTCACAGCGCCAAGGATACGGGTTCAATTCCTGCCTTGGGAAACTGTCTGTGTGGTGTTTGCACATTGTCCCTGTGTCTGTGTGGGTTTCCCCCAGGTGCTCTGGTTTACTCCCACTGTCCAAAGATGTGCAGGCCAGGTGAATTGGCCATTCTAAATTGCCTACAGTGTTAGGTGAAATAGTCAGGTGTAAATGTAGGGACTGTTTCTGGGTGGGTTGCTGTTCGGAGAGTTGGTGTGGACTTGTCAGGCTGAACTGCCTGTTTCCACACTGGAGGGAATCTAATCAGGCCAATATTTCTCATTATTGCTCTTTGATCTCTTGCTTCTACTTGGATCCTGCTGTGTAGAAACTGGCTGCCACCTTCCTGACATTGCAACAGTGACTCCTTGTCAAACAAAACTGTCTGTAAATGTCTTTGGAAGAGCCTGAAATGTTAAGGGCTGGATTGATGCCCATATGCTCTAAACTTTTCTGATTTACATATCCATGCCTTTTAAATGTTTTAATCATACCAGCCTTCACCACTTCTTCTGGCAGCCCATTTCATACATTTAACACCATCTGAATGAAAACGTTGTTCTTTAGGTCCCTTTTAAATCTTTCCCCTGTCACCTTCAACCTATGCCCTCCAGTTCTGGACTCCCCCACTCTGGAGAAAAGATCTTCTCTATTCACCCTATCTATGCTGCTCATGATTTTATAAACCTCCATCCGGTCACCCATCAACCTGCAATGATCCAGGGAAAACAGCCTCAGCCTATTCAGCCTCTCCCGATAGCTCAAACCCTCCAACCTTGGCAACATCCTTGTAAATCTTTTCTGAACCATTTTAAGGTTCACAACATTTTTCCTCCAGCAGGGAGACCAGAATTACACACAGTATTCCAAAAGTGCCCTAACCAATGTCTGTCAGCCACAAGAGCTCCCAACTCCAATACTCAATGCACTGACCAATAAAAGAAAGCAAACCAAATGACATTGTCACCCCCCCCCCCACCCCCCCACCTACCTGCAACCTCACTTCCAGTGAAGTATTCTTTTTTTTTGGATGAACTGAGAGTCTTCCAGTTGTGAAAGATGCCATTCCATGGACTTTTGGATGAAGAGCAGGCAGTTCCCCCTGGTGTCCCTAATCAATATTTATCCCCCAGTCAAAATCAATGAAAATCTGTTTCTCTTCTTTTTATCATATTGTGTTTGGGATCTCGCTGTGCACAGTCTGCAGGAAAGATCCATTGGGACATCTTGATTTGGGGACAGGTGCTTCACAAATGCAAGTCTTTCTTTAAGTTTGAAGTCTCCTGATCCGAACACTCACCCATTGTCTGTGCACTCTCACCTTCCGGGGGCATGGGGTCATTAGGAGCAGTGACCCAAAGGACACTGAGACTCTTTGCAGCCTCACCCTTGACCTCAGCCCAGCAGTGTGCAGCAAGGTTTGAAATGTAATCTAGAACCTTCTACACAGACACCCCAATGTGACTCATTCCCGAAGTGTGTGGATCCGAGTCTGCTCCAAAGTTCTCGGATAAATTTCTCCTGATCTGTGGGTGATCGGAGGTTTGTTAAAGAAGTATCAAGATCCGTCCCACTTTCCAGCTCTTGCTCCATAGCTCTGGAGGTTTCACTGTTTGAAGTGAATACCCAAGTGTTTTTTTCAAAGTGATGAGGGTTTCTGCCTCTCCCACCCTTTCAGGCTGTGAGTCCCACATCCCACCAAGCTCTGGGTGAAAACAAATACCCTCAACTCCCCTATAATCCTGCCCCCAACTGATTTCAATCTCTCCCCATGGTTATTGCCCTCTGTGCTGGTGGAAATCAGTCCTTCCTACCCACTCTGTCCAGGCCCCTCATCATTTTACACACCACCATCAAATCTCCCCTCAGCCTCCTGTGTTCCAACAAAAACACTCCCAGCCAATCCAAACATTCCTCAAAACTCAAAGTTCCCATTCCAGACAAACTCTTCCTCTGTCCTGGTCTCCTGTGGGATCACATCCTTCCTATAATGTGGTGACCAGAACCGTACACTGTTCTCTCACTGTGCTCTAACTGGGGTTTTATACAGTTCCAGAATAAACAAACTCCTTGCTTTCACAGTCAACCAAAAATGAGATAAGGGAGGTGATGGTCTAATGGTGTTATTGCTGAGCTGTTAATCCAGAGATCCAGATAATGTTCTGGGGACCAGGGTTAGAATCCAGCAGATGGTGGCATTCAAATTCAATCAAAAAAAATCTGGAATTAAGTCTAATGACGACCATGAAACCATCTTTGATTGTCAGGAAAACGCCATCTGATTCCCTAATGTCCTTTCGGGAAAGAAACTGCCATCCTTACCATGTGACCCCAGACCCACAGCAATGTGGTTGACTCTAAACTGCCCTTTGGGTGATTAGCGATGGACAATAAATGCTGCCGATCCAGCAATTGCCCTCATTCCATCAAGGGAAAATGAAGAACAGTTTATCCCATGTGTCTTCTTACCACCTCACTGACCTGCATTAAACACCATGGCCAAATCTTCCATCTCCACATGACTTGCAGTTTCAAATTCCTTCATTATCTGAGATACAGATAGAAACATCCAAACTACGAGCAACCGTAGGCCATTTGGCCCCCGAGCCTGCTCCACCATTCATTATGATCATGGCTGATTATCCAACACAGTCCCCTGTTCCTGCTTTCTCCCCACGTTCTTTGATCCCTTTCATCCGAAGAACTACATCTAATTCCTTATTGAACACATACCGCATCTAATTCCCTCATGCTGGTAAAATGGATGAGAATTATTGGGTTGTTGTTTTTTGACCAGTATGGACACAATGGGCTGATGGGCCTTTTGGGTCTCTCTGACTCGATGATTCTATTATTATACTTTAAGAATAACTGAGTACCAAGGACTGACCACTGTGTAACTACCTGTCATTCAGAAAAAGACTCATTCTTTCTGTCCTGTCTGCCAACCAGTTCCCAATCCATGTCAGTATGTGAACCCCAATCCTCTTGTTCATTTGGTCTAGATCTGGAAGCCACACCCTTACTAATTGTGGGACCAGATTCTGAACAGTCTGTCTCATCCTTCGAGGGCTCCTACTGCCCTGACACTGATTTCCCATCATGCCATTGGTTCCGATCCACTTTTACCAAAGCACCACACAGTTTAGTAAAATGAAAACTTTTACACTTGCTCCATGGTTCTCCATTTCCATCCCTACTCTCAATCTCACTGAGTTCTGATCACTGTCACGAAAATGCTCCCCCATTGACAGCCCTTCCAGCTGCCCAGAAACTGTCCCTTCTCTCTATGCTACTTCACCATCACCTTCTCAGGGGCAATTAGGGATGGGTAATAAATGTTGGCCCTGCCAGTGACACCCACATCCCAAGAAGCAATGTGAACAATGCTTGGTCATTTGTTGGGTTTATTCTGTATTGACGACAAATGTTCAAAAAGATTGTATGGCCAGATTATGGTTGAATTCCCTTCCAGTGGCAGGAATTAAAATTGTTTCTCTTGTCTTTCAGGCCGTGAGAACTCTCAGCCCAAGCTGACCTTGCTGCCCCCCTCCCCGGAGCAGGTCAATGCCAAGGGCACTGCCACCCTGGTGTGCCTTGCCAATCACTTCTATCCCGATGAGCTGGAGGTGCAGTGGAAGAAGGACGGTGCAGTCATTTCGGACGGGGTTCAGACCAGCAACTACCTGCGAGCTTCAGACAGCACCTACAGTGTCAGCAGCCTGCTGACCCTCTCTGGGTCTGACTGGGAGTCCGACGCTCGCTTCTCCTGTGCCCTCACCCACGTGACCCTCCCCTCTCCCCTCAGCAAGAGCATCAGGAGATCAGAATGTGTGTAGAGTGTTGGAGACAGTCCACAGAGGAGACACAACTTTAAACAGAACAGGGCTGAGCTGGCAGGACAAAGGTCATTGTCAGCACTGAATTTCAACTCTCTTCCTTCTCAGGATTGCTCAGAGAAACTTCTGAGGTTTGGATATTAAAGCAGGTCATCGCGACAGTGTCAAGAGAGCTTTACACTGTGTCAAACCCCATGCTGTCCTTGTCCTGGGAATGTTTGATGGGGACAGGATTGCCTTGTTATGTTAGCTGCACAAAACAATGTGAACCTCAGAAGTCTCTGCTTCAGTAAACCAGATCTCCTTCCTGCTCAGCTGCCAGTTCCAGTTTAAGGTTTTGTCACTGTTTAAAGGGGCAGGATTCTCGTGTTATTGAGAAAATCTCTCCAAGTGTTTTCCTCAAGCTCCATTGGGGCTATGAATTTGAGCAGCTTCCTCTGTCTGGGCTGTTAATTGCAGTTGTTTCTTTTTCTGTGAATGTGAATGTGGAAAAGGGAATAAAGGTGAAAATTCAGTCTCTGTCTCCGTGTGCTTTGGAAATAACTGACTTTCTCCTCCCCCATCTTTCAGTTGATTGGCTGTATTTCAGCAGGTCATTGTCACAATTGGTTACTTGGCCTGTCAATCAATTACAATCATCAATCATCAATCATTTTCAAATGATCCCTTTAATCAGGAATTTATGTAGATTCCAAAAAGAACAGAAACTGAAAGTTGTTGGGACTCAGTAAGTGCAATCTGATGCATTCCCTCTTCACTCTGTTGGTACATGCCCAGCTGATGGGATCGAACTGTGCAATCTCTGCTGCATGTCGGATAGCCCCTGAAATAATCTTCGGCCAATCACAGACATTGTTGGCTGTGTGCCTCTCTGAGTGTGAGTGTTTAACTCAATACTGCCTGTAGATGTCTCTCTGAGTGTGGCTGTGTTACTCAGAGACACACCACAGACAGTATTCAGAAACACACCCACATTCGGTGAGACACCGATCCGCAGCATGGAGTGTGAGTGTGTTACTCAGTGCTGCCTGAAGGTGTCTCTCTCAGTGTGAGTGTGTTACTCTGTGCTGCCTGTAGGTGTCTCTCTCAATGTGAGTGTGTTACTCTGTGCTGCCTGTAGGTGTCTCTCTCAGTGTGAGTGTGTTACTCTGTGCTGCCTGTAGGTGTCTCTGAGGTCTGTGTCTCCGAGCGATGGATTGAGAATGGGCTTTGTGCTGGGGATTGAAGATTAGGCTTTAATCTTCTCAAATCATGAATGAAAAACAGCTCAGCTGATTCAGTCTGAGATGGCAGCTCATTCAGATGACCAAAGTTAAAAAACACACAACACCAGATAATAGTCAACAGGTTTATTTGGAAGTAAAAGCATTCGGAGTGCTGCCCCTTCATTAGGTAGCTGGAAGGGCAGGATCATTGGGCACAGAATTTATAGCAAATTCAGATAGCAGCTGTAAAAGGTGAATACTGAGAGTGTATTCTCAGGAAGGGAGGGATTTCAGAGGCAGTGGGCACTGTGCTCCCAAATGTGTTGATCAATTCCGAGGAGATTTTTTGAATCCAGGGCCAGAGGAGTTGTGGCTGCCTGCCCAGCCAATGCTGGCTCCCCATAGTCATATTTCAGTGGTTAATTAACCCAAAACTAGGTGCAGCAATATTACCTTCCAGGGAGAGGAGTTGTCTGAGGGAGGGAGGTTGAATTCTTGCAGCCCCAAGAGAGGTTGTGGTGGATTAATGACAGGTATGACCACCATGAAGGTGCCACCTTCTCTCCCCCTGCTACAGCTGTGATGACCCTCAGGTTAAAAGTGTGACTGCTCTGGGATGATGACCACATTCCTGGGTGATGGAGGGAAGGCCAACCTCTCCCAAAGGCAGCACAGGCTGGATTGAAGGTGAAACAAGAGTAAGCAGGGGGAGATTGAGGATGACAGAAGGAGGGGGTTGGTTGGCAGGTTGTTATTCAGAGTCAGGTACCAGAGTTTCAGTCCTTCTGACACTCCTCTTTTTTCTTTTTTTCTTCTTTTTTTCTTACTTACACGTGGAGAGTCCTTGACACTGATCCAGCTCCCTCAGAGCCAGCTCTCAGAATGTTCAGAACCCCTAACATGCCTGTTTTATTTCACCCCCACACTGCCGCCGAATGCAGGGGAGCTTATTTTTTTTTCCCCAGCACCCATGGTGTGTGTGTGTGTAGGTGTGAGACACAGTGAGAGACACAAAGCGCACGAATCTTTATTCAATTTCCACCACCAGGAAGACAGGAAAACATCCGCGTGGCCAGTGACAAGCAGTGCCCTTCAAATCAAAGGGCAATGCTGTGTGATCAAACAGTGAAGGGGAGGGCAGGGATTAAGACACCGCTCTTTTTATCTGCCAGCCAGGGCTCCTTGATTGGACAAAGTTAACTGTCCCTGTCAGGGAACTCATATTTTATCAAAAAGAATAAATCATTTATTGAACAAGGAGCTCAAGAGCTAAACGACACGAGACAAAATGAATGGTTTGAAATATTTCATCATGGGCAGCACAAATAAGATTTGGGGAAGAATGTTTTCACTCAGCGGGTGGTGGGAATCTGGAATGGCCTGTCATAGAATCCCTACTGTGAGGAAACAGGCCATTTTCACCAACACGTCCACACTTATCCTTGGAAGAGTAACCCACCCAAGACCCAATCTCCTATCCGATTACTCTACTTTTGCCCTGACTAATGAACCTAACCTACACATTCCTGACCACTATGGGCAACATTAAACAGCCAATTCACCTAACCTGCATGTCTTTAGAATGTGGGAGGAAACCAGAGCACCCAGAGGAAATCTATGCAGACATTTGGAGAATGTACACACTCCACACAGACATTTGCCTGAGGCTGGAATTGAACCTGGGTCAAAACACTCAGACTGGCCTTGACTTCGCTCCAGCTTCTGCCTCCACTTCAGGCCCCTCCCACTCAGCAACCAAGACTCAGACTGCATTTCCCAGATTCACCCTGAGTCCAACTGCCTACCTGCAGCCAGCCAGCACACTCACTCTCCCTCCTCACCTATCCACCCCCACAGTGCACCCTCTCCCTCCACTGCTCCCTCTTCACCTCATCCCCGCTTTCCCACTCCCCCACCTCACTCCACAGCCCACCTCCGCCCCAATCTCCTTTCTCTCCAACACCCATTCCCCCGTGCTACACCACAACCAACCCTCACCCACTGCATGCCATCACACTTCCCCCTCCCCTCTTTCAGCCAACTTGGGCCCCCTCCAAAACCTCACCCCTGAGCCTCGCCCCATATTTACTATACCGCCCCGACCTCAAACTCTCTGAGGCCAAAAGGTCCATCCTCAGGAAAGGGCTCACAGTCATTCCCGCCCAACCCCACCTCAACGACACCCACACCCACCACGAAGCGGAGCTCTTCTTCTGCCGCCTCAACCTCCGTGTCTTCTTCTTTAACAAAACTTCCAAACTCCCTCTGAGGAACCTTTCTCCCATCTCTAACTTTACTCCTCCATTTGGTCTCCCCCTATTAGCTGTGTACACACTCGAGACCTCTTCATTGCTGACTGTTGATGTGCCATCACCCGCCTCCATTTCTCCCCTCACCCATTCCAACCATACCCCCTCTGATCAAGCACTCCACTCTCTATGTGCCAACCCCTGTTTCACCAACAAACCTGCTGACAAATGTGGGGTGGTGTTAGTCTGGAGAACAGACCTAAAAGTCACAGAGGCTGAACCCCAACTCTCAGACACCACGTCCTACCTCCTCCTTGCCCATAACCCCACTGTGACCCATCAGGCCAAAATCACTCACACTGTCAGTGACCTCATTGCCTCCAGTGATCTCCCCTCCACTGTCTCTCATAGTCCCTCAGCCCTGCATTGCCCAGTTCTCCCTGGTCCCCAAAATCCACAAGCCCAACTACCCAGTTGACCCATCATCTCAGCATGCCCCTGCCCCACCGAACTCCTCTCATCCTACCTCAACTCTCCTCCTTGGTTCAGGCACTGCCCACCTACATCTGATACATCAACCATGCCCTGCACCTCTTCAGTAGCCTCCAGTTCCTTAGGCCTAAGTGCTTTATCTCCACGATGGATGTGCAGTCCTTATACATGTCCATACCCCACAAGGATGGCCTCCAGGCCCAACACCTTTTCCTTTGCAACGGACCCATCCAGTCCCGGTCCACCAATATATTCCTCCGCCTTGCCAAACTAGTCCAGGGGGTGGCCATGGGCCCCCGTTTGAGCAATGTCGACCAGTCCCTCTTCAGTGACTATACAGGCACTGTGCCATTACATCAGTGACTATATCAGTGCAGCATCCTGCATCCAGGCTGAACTGGAGTGGTTCACTGACTTTCTTCATAACTTCCACCCTGTCCTCAAAATCACCTCATCCATCTCAGACACCTCCCTGCCCTTTCTACACCTCTCCATTTCCAATTCTGGGGATAATCTTCAAACAGGCAATTACTACACACCCACGGACTGCCATTACTACCTGGGCTACACCTGCTCCCAACCAGTCTCCTGCAGAACTCCATCCCATTCTCCCAATTCCTCTGCCTCCACTCCATCTGCTCGGATGAGGAGACATTTCGCTGATCACAGATGTCCACCTCTTATGAACAACATGCTTTTCCTCCTTCTGTCATCCTTCTGTCATCCACTGCACTACCTCCATTTCCCGTTCCATTGCTCTAAACCGACCCCTCTCCAAACACAATGAAGTCAGACTCACCATTGTCCTCAACTATTACCAATCCCTGTACCAATTAACGCATCATCCTTAAACACTTCCACCAACTCCAACTAGACTAACCACCAAGAACATTTTCCTCTCCCCACCCCTGGCTGCCTTCCACAAGGACTGTTCCCTTTGACAATTCTTGGTTTGTGGCATCTGTCCACCTACCCTCCCGAACCCCCAGGAACCTTCTTTTGCAACACCAAAAGATGCAAAGCCTGCTGGTACACCAATCCGTCCCCTCCATCCAGGGCCCCAAACAGTCCTTCCAGGTGAGACATTGCCTCTCCTCCAACCTAGTTTACTGCATCAGGTGCCCGTGATGTGGTCTTCTCTACATTGTGAAGACCAAATATAATCTTAGGGAACGTTTCACCGAGCATCTCAGCCAGGCCTGCAAGGTCCGATCAGCCTTTCAGTCACAGTCCATTTCAATTCCCCTTCCCAATCCCTTTCCGATATGACCATCATCAGCCTCCTCCATTTCCACAATGAACCAAACCACAAATTGGTGGAACAATACTTCACCTTCCATCTGGGCAGCCTACAGCCCAGATGACTCAACATTAAGTTCTCCAATTTCAAATAACCACTCTTCCCTTCCCCCGATTCCCTTCCCAGCCCCTCTCCCTCCCTTCCACTCCTGCCTGCCACCTACCGGATTCATTCCTCCCATTGACCAACCAAGTTGTACCATCTACCTGTCTTCACCTATCCTCACTTAATCATCCTGTCCCCACTACCCCCTTTATCTGCTTCCTCTACACCTAACCCCATTCCTGAAGAAGGATTACACCCAAAACATCAACTTCTCCACCACCTGATGCTGCCTGCCTTGCTGTGTTCTCCCAGCCTCCTGCCTGTCACTGAATGGAACCAGAAAAGGGTTAGACAATCAAGGGTCAGGGCCATCAACAAATGGGAATGGGACATGCTACAGACAGATGCATTGAGACAGTCAATCACAAAGAGAAGACCAAACTGGAAATGAAACACTAATACACAGTGGATGGAATTTAATGTCAAAAAGTGTGAGACCATGCAGTTGGGTCAGAATAATCTAAAGGCCGACTATTATTTAAGTAGTGAGAGATTCCAACGAAGTGTAGTACAGAGTGATCAGGGTAGTATTGTGCATGAAACACAGACAGTTAGTGCAGGAGCAGCAAGTAATTGAGAAGGCGAATGGAATTTTCACCTTTATTGCTGGGGGTTGGAATTTAAAAGTAGAGAAATCTTGTTAAAACTATCGAGGGTGTTAGTGAGCCTGCATTTGGAGTATTTGTCCCTGTATTTAAGAAAGGACGGACAGCTATTGGAGGCTTCCTCCTGCTCCTATTTCCCATGTCCTTGTGTGCTCCAGTGTCCTTCCCTCACAGCAGAGCTGGTTGGAGCATGCCTGCAGTAGCAGCCTCCAGTCTCTGGGTGTTGCTGCGAAAAGATCTGCCTTGCCCAGGCTGTCACAGTTCCCACATTAAAACAATGTCTGGTTTTTGGAAGTATTCCATTGGCTGTGAAACATTTCCAAACATCCTAAGTTCAAGAAACGTATAACATAAATATAATTCTGTCTCCTTTTATATTTTATCTCCATGTCTTCCCAGCTGTCACCTGACAACATCACACACTTGCGCTAAATCTAGAATGAATCATGAATCTCTGGGAGAGCTTAATCTATGACAACACTGGGACTAATAACCACCTCCTCAGTGGGCTTTGAGGGTGAAGGTCAACAGCAGTCACTGGGACTTGATTTGGGCTATCTTGATCGTGATCCAGTCAGTTAGTGTTTTTGTCTGGGTCCAGACAGTACAGACCAACCTCGGACCCTGTGATCTGATTGAGGTGAAGGGTTAGCTGTGCTGGGCTTTCACCCATGGCTCACCCACATAGTGAAGCAGGGATTACACATTTCATGAGAGTAAATGGAACTAACAAACTGGTTGGTTGTGACATCCCCAACCTGTCCCCAAGAGAGTGGGGACAGGAACAGTAGTATTCTCAGACAGAAAGGGTGGTAAAAATTATATCCTGCAAGGAGAGCGGAGACAGGAAAAGCGACGTTCCCCAGAGACAACCGAACATTAACTGTCTGCTCCCCACTTTCTTGTTGTGACATATGCCCTGGGGAAATGGGTTTGGTTTTTATTTTCTCAATTGTATTTCCAAACATTCTAACACCGAGGTGGTTCGGAAACAAGGATTCCAATTTCATATTTTGTGTAGCAGCAGATCTACTGAAGGTCATGGTTTCATTTGGAGCTTGCCCAGGTTTCTGTCCAGGCTGATACAGCATGGTCTACCAGTGCTGCTCCTATTGAGCTAAACCATCACACACGAGGGAATCTGACGGGCACTTTCTCTTTGTGCTGGCAAATGAGAGATTTGCTTTTACTGCAATGGTGGACAAAGAAATGAGTCAGTGGAGGTAGTTCCACAATGTTCTGATGTTCATGATGGGATTAACCTCGACAGTTCCCATTTGCTTTAAACACCGACAGTGGAACAGGAAGTTACCACGCAATGGTCTCCTGGCTCACACTGAGAAACCAAATTGATTCTATAACTGCAGAGAGCAAGACAATGGCTTGGACTCACCGAACAACCAGAGGCTTCAGCCAACAATTGGATCAAAGGCAAATGGAGTGTTGTATAAACTATCAGTATCTCAGGGAGCAAACACAACTACTGAGCTACAAAACAGAACAGAATATTTTTACGACAAATTGGCATTCCAAAAGTAAAATACAAACACAATATGCATAAAACCTGAGTACAATCTAATTTCAGAGACTACAGCATTTTCTTTGAAAGTTGGATGATAATGAGATGAGAATTCAAACAGCCACCCATTCCGTCACACAGTGTTGAAGTTGCATTGTCGTCATTATGACACGTTTGCAAGCTTCTTAATACACGAAAGGGGAGAGAACCATTGCAAACTGTATTACCACGAGTCAGGATCCATTAAAAACTAAGACCATGATATTAAATGCTCCCAGCCAGATGCAACACTGATGCATTCACATCATTAGAGTGTTAAATGATGTTAAAAAGTCTGCCAACCACTTTCATGAAGACAGAGTATTTTAAATCTCAAGAGGCATTGATGATTTTTTTTCAGTACCATAGCAAGGAAGCAGCAGCTGACATATGAACTCCAACAAACTAATGATAACAGGCACTGAATACAGCGCAGGTTCCTGAGAGAGAAAAAAATCAACAGCAGAGATTTATCCAGAGCTAGGAATATTTTAGACCAGACACCTTGTTGCCAGCAAGTTACTGCAAATTGAAAATTCCAGTATGGTTAGAGAGAGAAAAAGGACAATGTGCAGATTGTTGAGCAGGCCCCTACACCTGGGCCTGAGGCAGGAGCCCAAGCTCCAACACACTGGCCTCACTTCACACCAACCCTCACACAGTGCGGGGTCATGAACTCCGGCCATCAATCTCTCTGGGACCGGGACGGAGTGAGGGAACAGGGGCAATTGTAGAAGAGTCAATAAGGAGTAAAGCAAGATGGAGGGTGTTTTGGAAAGGGGTTAGAGGAGGACATATACTTTGTGTCACTCAGTACTGACATCATCACAGAATGAACAAAACAGCACACTGTGAAGACAAACAAAAGTCACATCAAATTACTTTTCTTTATAGCACGGGACATTTTCATTGAGGTGCTTCTGAAGCTGTACACTCTCTCTATGGGTCTCTGCAGATTGAGCCTGTCAGCTCCAAGCAGAGTCCCACTTTACGTTTCACTGATCAGGGACAGTGAAGCAGCTGCCCTCTAGTGGCGAGAGAGCGCTTGTACGGCTGCTGAGGATTATGGATGAAGTCCCCTTCCATTCGCGCCCACACAAACCAGCAGCCACTTCAGCTGCTTTATTGAAAACCACAAGCTTTCAAGGCGTTGTTCTTTCAACGGTGGAACTGGCCACATGATCAAACGAATTAGGGGCAGATGAAGGAGATTTATCCTCTTGAGCCTGCTCCCCATGGCTGACCTGATTATTCAATATTCTTGCCTTACTCTGATAGATTCTTGATAAGCAATGGCTATCTACTTCTTCACTACAAGCATTCAGAGGTTTCATTTCTATGCTTGAAGAAGAGTTCCAAAGACCTATGACCTTATGCTAGAAGAAAAAAAAACCCTGCTTTTCTCGGTCTTAAATGAGGGAACTTATTTTAGTTTTATATTCTCCCTGTAAAGGAAGCATTCTTTTCATATCCACGCCATTGATATGGCATCCGCTTTTAATCAGCTGCTCTCTCATGAGAACAGCAGCCTATCCTGCCACCTTCAGAGAGTGATGCACAATTGCATCCAGGTCATACTGCCCCTCCACCCACCCATACTTGTACCCTTTAGTTTGTTGGTCTCTCCAAGTTTTCCTTCCAAAATGATTCAGTGACATCTCTTTCCATTAAATTGTTTCTACAGCCATCTGCTCATTCCATTAACTTACCAACATGCTCTTCGAAGTTTGGCGCTATCTTCTTCATCAGCCGTAATACATCCAAGTTTCATACCATCAGCAAATTTTGAAATTATGCCTTGTGCACTCAGGTTAACATTTATTTAACTATTTTAAGTATTTTTAAAAAATAAACAATTTTATAAACTATTTTAAATCAAACTTAAAATGTATTGCCCATCTCTAGTTGCTCGGACTGAGCTCTGAGCCAGATCATGGGGCCGTTAAGAATGAATCACGTCACTGTGTGGGACTGGAGTCACAGACCGGGTGATGACTGGATTCCCTTGTCCAAACTACATTCATGAACATGACATTGAGTTTCATGGGTTTTTTTTGTTCAGATCCTAGCACCTTGCTTCCCAGATATTACATGCCTCACCACCACCCTCTCCAGGACCATTCGGAAAGGGCAACGAATAGCAGCCACTTTTGTGCCCGCCCATCCCAGGAGAAATCAAAATAAATGAGATATACTTCAAATGATCAAACTGGTGAGGCTTGAATTCATCTCTTTGAGAGACTGTAGGCTAGGCTAAAAGTAGGGCCATGACACGGGTGACCCTGGTTTGTCAGACTGAAAGGTGGAGTGTCCTTCGGATTGACACTGGGATCAGGCACAAAATGAATTACACTCAAAGACAGAACAAACGGCTATCAAACTGCAGGGAACAGTAATTTATCCAAGGGAATTCAACAGGCATCAGTGGGTGTAAGAGCATTAGGCAGGCAAGTGTCATATATTGTTGAATACACCAGAAACACAGTCACTCATTAAGAGAAGCAGGGAAATGGGAATAATTGAAATCTCTGCTGAGAGATGGAAGGGGTTTTCTCGGTTGTAACGCCTCTGAGAACGATAAAACTTGAAGGGCCGTTTATATCATAAACAACATTGCATCATGGAGAACTGCTGCCTTCCTGAACCCGCTGCAGCCATGTGCTGTAGGTAGACCCAGAATGCCCTGAGGGAGAGAATGCCCTGATTTTAACCCAATGTCAGTGAAGGAACAGGGATATATTTCTAAGTCAGGTTTGGGGAAAATCTTACAGCTGGCAGTGTTCCCATGTGTGTACTATTTTAAAAGGTGTTAATAACCTGAAAAAGAGGAATAATAAAGGGAAAGTAATGCTAGAAAGCATTCAACTGGATGGTGATGGATTAATTATTGCGGTGATGTTTTGGGTAGAGTTGGCTGTTCTTGTCCAGCAGCAACATTCTCCATGGTAACGCTTTATTGCATTCCAAAAGAGGACGTTTAAACCTCAAAACTCTGACCTCACACAAAGGCAGTGCTAATTATTGACAGATTATATGATTTTTTTTTAAAGAAGTTTCAGCCTTGGCTAAGTTTATATAACTCCTTCCATGGAGTCAGAAAGATTTGCATTCAGGCCATTCTAAAGTGGGTCAACAACGATCTCACCCATCAGTGACCGAACTGCTGGGGAGCTCCTTTTGGTTCCTGGGAAGGTCTGCAGTTGGAAGTGAGCAGAGCAATGCTTGTTGGAGACAGGGCTCTCACTGGAGACCTTGGCTTATTATGGAAGCCCAGACTAAATGCAACTAAAGGCAGGTGTGGGTCATGGGAGAGGTGGCGGTTTAACATGAGGACATCATCTGAAGCTCGGTCCCTTGATTGGACACATTGTGGGAAAGCCAAGCTGATTTAATCCCTGAGCTGCCATTAAATCAGGATAGATTCAGGAATTTAGGGGTCAATTGGTTCCTCAGTCTAGTTGATATCGTCTGATGGTGGCTGAGAATTCCAGTTCACTACTTCTGTCCTGATATTCATTGGGAGAAATTTTAGCTGCCATTAGGGATATTGAAGTCGGCTACTTGAGTGATTAAATGTGCCTGGAGTCATGTTTCCAACTGTATTAAATCTGGGTCAAAGCGTAAACATCAAACCTGATGTTTCGTTTGCAAAACTGAGAGAAGATGTGCAGGTTAGGTGGTTGGCTGTGCTAAATTACTCATTATGTCCATGGGATGTGCAGGCTCGCAAATGGAAAATGCAGGGTTACAGGGATAGGGTAGGGGAGGTGTGGGTCTGGGTGGAATGGTCTTCAAAGTGTCGATGTGTACTTGATTGGCCTCCTTCCACAAGGAAAGAATTCCTCGATTCTATAATTGTATGAAGGCTAGAACAGGATCTCGACAGTGGAGGGAGGGTATTCTGATGTTCAAAAATTCATAAACAAAGAAACACAGTAAATGTAGATTTACCATCAGCGCTGACAAACTGAAAGGCAAAATGACACATTCTCCAGTCATATACCAGGTACAGAAAGGAGATCAGGAAAAATATTTTGATGCAGTTATTTGAATTTAATGATTATAAACTGAGTGCTCCGTTCAAAAAAGTACAGAATTACTTTCTAGAATTTCAACGGGTCTGAAGCAAAAGAGGAAATCAGGATCAAATAGTCAGTTCAGAATACAGAATTTGAGTGAGACAAAACCCTTCTTGTGAAAACGTTTCATTTTGCCTTGCGTTCTCTCCATGGATGCCGCATGACCCGCTGGGATCTCCAGTCAACATGGTATTTGCCTTTGCTGTGCTATTTCTTGCAATTTGTCCTGATGTGTGCAAGACAGAATCTTTGACAAAATGTTCCTTTTTTCAACAACACTTGAAGTTGGATCAGTTTGGAGAGAAAGCAGGGCCATGGAATCATCTTTCCCTGCAGGGAGGGAGGGAGTGTGTGTGGAATCTCCTATGGGCAGGGTTCTCCTGGCTGCCACCACATCAGGAAGGCTGGAGCTTGATGATCGAGCTGAATGGACAGGGCTCACTCCCACAGTCCTCAGAGCCATGGAGCCTCTTGTGATGGGAGCATCTGCTTGGTGTCAGGGCAGACAATGACATTGCAGTGGGATTGGAAATGGGACAACTCGACACTGGATGCTGCACAATGGCTGCGCCGACTCTTCCTCTCTGCCTGATCCCTTCAGGAGTGAACGTGGATGTACAGAATAGCTGAACACCTTGGTTTTTGAAGAAGGCATGTGCAATGGAACATTATTCTCCAGCTGACTGTCACCAGCTTGGTGCTAGAAAAGGTTCCTTTATTCATTGAGCTGAGAGCCTTGCTCCTGACCCAGCAGATTGGTGTTGTGTGGAGTTTCAGGAGATAAAGAGAGGCTGAGGAGGGAGTGAATGAGCAAGTGAGTAAATCTGCTTCTCAAATTTCCCAGCAACATCGAGAGCTCAGGGTTAAAACACAAAGGAGGAAGGATAAAGAGTTGAAGAAATTTTTCACACAGACAATATGCATGAGTGGGTATAGAGAAAAAAAATCTATTTAATTCTTTTGAAATTACAAAATTAGAGGCTGAATTAGGCCACTCAATCCTTCAGGACTTATCCACCAATCAATAGGACCATGGCTGATGTGAATTTGCTTCCAGCACCACATTCCCATCCATCACACCTCCCTGATGTGTCACCATTTTCTTCAACTCAGTCTCCAATCCAAACACCCTAAGTGGGAATTGTTGCAATTTCAAACATTCACAACAGATGTTTTTACAATGAATCACTTTACTTTAGTAAAGAAATATAGATCCCGCTTGCAAACAAAATACATCCATTCCTTGATGATACCAGTAATTGCCTTCAGTATCTGAATTAAAGTTTTTGTGCTTTCCATTTATTGACCTTCCTGAATGGGGGTGTCCCGAAGCAGTACAAGACGACATGAGGATATAGACGGGTTGGGAGGGTCACATGGGCTGATCAGTAACAAGTGGAATTCATTCAGATAAATGTGAGTCAGTGGACTGAGCTCTCCCTGACCATGCGAGTGAGGTGAGGGCAGAATGAGAGCACTTGGCATCAAGGCCTCTTTGATGGTATGTGGCATCAAGGAATCTGAGCAATGCAGCAGCTTTTCACCTGCTATTCCAGGGAAGGGATCAACATCTGGATCCCTCCGAGCAACTCCTGGGAATTCTGTCATCCCAAAGGGACACGTCCTCCTCCTCAGTTCCCACAAACAGCAGAAAGTCAGCCACACACTGTGCAAACTGTTTGGGGGAGCTGACCTAAACTCTCACAGCCCTGTGCTATGCTCTGCTGGAAGATGGAGGGACTATTGGGAAACCCTTGGGGCAGCCAGCTCCATCAATATTGTTGGTCTTTAAACATGAAGGTGAACTTGTCCTGGTCCTCAGCCCTCCCTGACCCAATACGGACCAGGGCACATTCGAAATGACCAACTGTGTAATGGCGTATTGCCAGTCTGTCTGCAATGATCCAATCTGCTCTGAACACTCCCTGAGTGAGCTCACTCCATTATGTTCAGATACACTGCCATTGAGTGCCCAGGGAGCCCATCCTTACACTCCAGGGATTTGATAACCCTCCCATCACAGAGTCCCCCCATGAACCCCTTCAGTTTGTTCTTCAATGGAGGGGGCTGATCCCAGTGGTTTTGATGGATGCATCTGTGTGTGAGATATAATGATATATATACACACACACACACACACACACACACACACACACACACACACACACACACACACACACACACACACACACACACACACACGGGATTATGGAGTGAAATGTACCCTCCCCACTATGGGTTTCGATCTTTCCCATCTACACTCTGAGTTCAGCTTACTCTCGGCATCATTCTTCGATCTTTCTGAAGCCAACACACCTTCCTTCTTTTCCCCATTTATTGGGGATGATTTTCTCAGGGCCCTGCATTCCTGCTGAAAGTGCCCCTTCTGTCCCTAACTGTAGTATTGCCCTCCTGCTCGCGGGACCCCATTGCCCTCTCTATTCTCCCCCTCGTGTTCCGTACCTTGAGGGTGGAGGTTAACACACCCTTTCCCTGAGGCTTCAGCTCAGGCCATTTCCAAAGCACACACGAGACAGAGACTGAATCTTCTTCATCTTTATTCCCCTTTTCCAGATTGACACTGACAGAAAACAGTCAGCAAATAACAGCCCAGACAGAGGAAGCTGCACAAATTCACATCTGCAATGGAGCTTGAGGAAAACACTTGTGGAGATTTTCTCAATAACCTGAGAATCCTGTCCCTTTAAACAGTGACTAAACCTTATATTGGAACTGGTGGCTGAGCAGGAAGGAGATCTGGTTTACTGAAGCAGAGACTTCTGAGGTTCACATTGTTTTTACACAGCGGACAGTTTTCAATATCTTTGAAAGGTTATGCTTGTTATTACAACTCAACACTGTCCCCAATGAACAGTCTCCTGGACAGGGACAGAATAGGGTCAGATACAGAGTAAAGCTCTTTCCGTACTGTTCCCACTAAAGACACCCAGGACAGGGACAGGATAAGAAGCAGAATAAAGCTGTCTCCACACTGTCCTCGTCAAACACTGCCAGAACAGGGACAACACTGTTTGGGAACAGAGCGAATCTCTCTCTATAGTGTCACGGTAACCTGCCTTAACCCCTGAACCTCAGAGTCTCCCAGAGGCCAGTCTCAAGAAGGAAGAGAATTGAAATTCAGTGCTGACAATGACCGTTGTCCTGCCATCCCAGCACTGTTCTATTTAAAGTTGTGTCTCCTCTGTCGACTGTCTCCAACACTCTACACACATTCTGATCTCCTGATACTCTTGCTGAGTGGGGAGGAGAGCATCACGTGGGTGAGGGCACAGGAGAAGTGAGCATTGGACTGGCAGAAGTATCAGTTTGAATATTTGCATCATACACCTAACAAACCTGATGTATTTTTAAATTCCTTTTTGATTGTGAACATTCAAGTCCCCCACCCAGAGTACATTCTGTGCCCTCACCACCCTCAGAGCTTCCGCTAAGTGCTGTTCAACATGGAGGAGAGACTGACTTTCTGACAGAGCGGCATTCCCTCAGTACGAACCCTCTGACAGTGTGGCTCTGTCTCAGTAATGACTTTCTGACAGTGCAGCACTCCTTCAGTACTCACCCTCTGACAGTGCAGCACTCCCTCAGTACTGACCCATCATTAGTGCAACACTCTATCAGTACTGACCCTCCAATAGTGTGGCACTCCCTCAGTACTGTCCTTCTGACAGTGCTGCACTCCCTCAGTAGGGCACTCTCAGCCTGGATAATTTGCTTCAGTGATAGAATCACGTAATGATGGAATCTGTACAATGTTGAAGCAGGCCATTCACCCCAAGCGTTCACACCAATCCTCCGAAGAACATCCCACCCAGATCCAAACCACTGCACTATCCCTGTAACCCTGCATTTCCCAATGGCTCATCCACCCAGGCTGCTATATTGTAAGTGTGAGGGGAGAGTGATCCCCACTGAGACCAGGCTGACACGTCCTGGTCCAATAGCCTGCCTTGCTTCCCAATCCCAGCCCACACTTGGAGGAATGAGCTATTTGAGATGTTTCCCAGCCAGGGATAGTGCCTTCAGGAGAGAGATGGAGAGCAGATGATAGGGGCAAGGGGCAGTGTGGTCTGTTGTCTTGAGGTAGAGTGTAGGACACATTGAAGCAGGCAATGGCAGGTGCTGAGCCCTTTCCCCGGAAGGAGTTTGTAAGTTGATGGGTGAAAGTGGGAGGGGCACTACAGTAACACCTTTGTTGCTGCTGTAACTCTTGCTGCCTGCTCTGTCACGTCCGAGAGACACACAGATACATCAGACACACAGGAGGCAGCTTTCTGTGGATGTTCTCCTGGGGCAGGTCTCATCAATCATGGAGCTATGGTCAGTAACAGTGTAAGCTGTACAGCCAAGAGATGGGCACTGTGGAGTGTGGAGTGTTTTATTCCCCCCCGCCGACTCTACTTTGATTCACTCCCTGCCCTCCCCTTCACTGTTTGATCACGTAGCATTGGCCTTTGATGTGAAGGACACTGCTTGTCACTGGCCACTCGGGTATTTCCTTTCTTCCTGGAGGTGGAAAATGAATAAAGACTTCTGCACTTGTCATTTTTCACTGTGTCTCACACTTGCACACATACAGTGTGGGTGCTGGGGAAAAATTATGCACCACCATTGTTAGGCAGCTGTGTGGGGTTATAGAAAAGAAAAAAAAATAAAACTGTGCTGCCCTGAAAGCCTGAGTCTGCATCTCAGCTCGGAAGGATATCAACTAATTCATCAAAATTGGTCCTGCCCCTTCACAGCCTAGTCAGGCTGCCTGTGCCTTTCCATCACTCCCAGGTTTTCCCTTGTGCCACAGCTCATTCTCCTGAGAGTTGGCTATACTCAGGCCCAGCACATGATCTTGTCCCACTGTCAGATCCTCTTCGAGAAACTCATGGCTCACCATTGCCATCTCCTGGGCAATTGGAGAAGGGTAATAAATAGCAGACAGGTCAATACATTCCCCATCCCAAGAGAAATAATAAAAAAAACGATGTAGAATTCAAATGATCAAACTGGTGGAAGATGGAGTGGATCCGTGATTAAATTTCACGTGATACTTGCTGTATCAAGTTCAAGGTGAACTTAAGGTGATCTCTGCTGTATTCAGATCAATTCTCATGGTTAACTTTCTCTCCAAACCGATTCTAATTTGAGTGTTGCTGAAAAACAAAACATTTTGTTGAAGCTTTTTGTCTTGCATGCATCAGGACAATTTGCAAGAATTGCCACAGCAAAGGGAAACAATATTTAAACTGGTGTGTTCATAGTGACAACACCTCAGTCTGTCAGCACTTTCCTCTCATGCAATATAAATGTTGTTTTTATCTCTTTCGATTGGAGTTTTGCAATTGCCCTGATGAGGGAAAAACAAAAAGCTTCCACAATATTCTCAAATAATTATTTGATCGTAATTTACTCTTTGTCTGTAATTGTCTGTCCCATTTTGAATGGAGGTCTCAGTTTATCAGCACTCACTAAATTCCAATCTCTGCATCAAAATATTTTTCCTGATCTCCTTCCTGTACCTGGTGTTTGACCACAGAATGTGTCATTTTGCCTTTCTGTTTGCCATCATTGACAGAAAATCTACATTTACTGTGTTGATTTCATTAAGGAATTTTGAATATCAGAATTCCCTCCCTCCCTCCTCGAGATCCTGTTCTGGTGTTTCCTTGTAACCTAGATCCCCTATCCCTGGACCATTCTGCATTGCACCTCATAGAAGCCCCTAACTGTCCACCATATTCCAGATGTGACCTAACCATTCTTCAGTACAGCTGTCCTGGCCACTCTCCCCTCCATCTCCTCACTCTCAATATTCATTCCAAAGTCCCAGTGGAATTTCCCATGTCTTATTCTGAAAATTTTCCCAATTTTAAGCATTTATGTCACTGGCCATCCTTTCTTACCCGCTGCAGTACATTGTTTACAATATGAGCTGCACTTCATCATTTATTGTTCTGAGTCATTACAAGCAGGAAAGCTTCTTACCAACTCTCAGTAGAGAAACTCAGTTAATCCCATTGCCCTGCTCTATCCCAATCGCTTTAATTGTATTTCTGGTGTATTCAACTACATTACAGTCTTATGCCCACTAATGGCTTTCTGTCGTCTCTTGAGTTCTTCCTGATAATTTTTTTTTGCAGTTTAGTGACATTGTCTTTGTACCCGTTTGTTAGACCTTTGCAATTCATATTGTGCCTGATCCCAGTGCCAGTCGTTGGGGCACTCCACCTTGTAATCTGAAAAAGCAGGCTCCAGTCTTTCAAAGAGATTAATTCAAGCCTCCCCCAGGTTAATCATTTGAATTGTCCCTCATTCATTTTGATTTCTCCTGGGATGGGGAAAGCGTTGATGTGTCTGCTATTGGTTGCCCTTCCCTAATTGTCCTGGAGAGGGCGGTGGTGAGCAATTTAATATCTGGGAAGGACGGCGCTGGGATGTGTCCAAACAAAAACCATGAAACTCAATGTCATTTTATGTATGTTCTTTAGGCAAGGGAATCCAGTCATCACCCAGACTGTGATTCCAGTCCCACAGTGACATGATTCATTCTTAACGGCCCCATGATCTGGCTCAGCAAAGAACTCAGTCTGAACTGCTGGAGATGGGCAATAAATATGAGGCTTGTCAATGACATTAACACCCTGAGAAGGAATAATGCTGCTCTTTGCTGTCTGCCTTTTAGCCTCTGAGCCACCACACTCTCGCTGGTAAGGGTCTCTAATCCTCTCACATTAATATATTAAATGATGGCAATATGTGAAGAGCTTTTATTTTGAATTGTCAGTTCTCTTTTCCCATGCCTCTCTCCTCTTCAGGGGGAAGGGAGGGAAAACAGCTTTTGAACTAGGATACTTTTCACAGCCCAATGAAAATGTCTCCTGTGATATGATTATCTTCACAGTGTGCTGTTTTGTTCATTCTGTGATACACGTAGACAATGTCAGTATTGAGTGGGACAAAGTATATTTCCTCCTCTAACCCCTTTCCAACACACCCTCTCCATCTTGCTTTACTCCTTATTGACTCTTCTACAATTGTCCCTGTTCCCTCACTCCCTCCCGGTCCCAGAGGGATTGATGGTCGGAGTTCATGACCCTGCACTGTGTGAAGGTTGGTGTAAAGTGAGGCCAGTGTGTTGGAGATTGGGCTCCTGCCTCAGGCCCAGGTGTAAGGACCTGTTAAACAATCTGCACATTGTCCTTTGTCTGTTTGTGAATGAACTGGATCGAGTTGCAGTAACGAGCTGGTAACAAGGTGTCTTGTCTAAAATGTTCCCAGCATTGGGCACAGAACTGGCTGAGTCAGAGGAAACTGAGATTAGTGGTGTAAGAAGTGTTTTCAGGATGGAGGGCTAGTGGTGTTTTACAGGGTTCAGTGGTGGGAACTCTGCTGTTCATGGTCTACATAAATGATTTGGAGGAAAATGTAGCTGGTCTAATTAAAAGGTTTACAGCTGATACAAAGATTGGTAGAGTCACAGATAATGAGAAGGATTGTCAGAGGATACAGCAGGATATAGATCAGTTGGATGCACGGACAGAAAAATGGCAGATGTAGTTTAATCCAGACAAATGTGAGGTGATGCATTTTGAAAGGTGATGTCCAGGTGGGAATTATACAGTGAATGGCAGAATACTTTGGGGTATTGATATGCAGAGAGATCTGGGTGTGTATGTTCACAGATCACTGAAGGTGGCAGCACAGGGAGGTAAGGTTGTGAAAAAGGCTTATGGCCTGCTTGCCTTCATTGGAAGGGGCATTGAGTGTAAGGATAGACAAGTCATGCTGCAGCTTTATAGAACTTTAGTTTGGCCACACTTGGAATAGTGCACACAGTTCTGGTCACCACACTATCAGAAGGATGTGGATGCTTTGAAGATGGTGCAGAAAATGGTCACCAGGATATTGTCTGGTATGGGGGATTTTAGTTCTGAAGAAAGGTTGGAGAGACTGGGTTTGTTTTCACCAGAATGAGGGAAAATAAGGTGTGACCTGATAGAAGTTTATGAAGTTTTGAATGGCATAGGTAGAGTGGAAAATATGAGGCTTTTTCCCAGGATGGAGGGGTCACTTACTCGGGGACAGAGGTTCAAGGTGCGGGGGGAGGGGGGAATTTAAAAGAGATGTGCGAGGCAAGTATTTCACACAAAGGGAGTTGAGTTCCTGGAACACCCTGCCAGAGGAGGGGGTGGAAGCAGACACAATAGAACTATTCAAGAAATACTTGCACGAATGCATGAATAGGACGGGAATAGGGGGATATGAATCCTGTATGTGAAGACAGTTTCAATATGGAAGGGCATAATGTATCAGCACAGGTTTGGAGGGCCGAAGGGCCTGTTCCTGTGCTGCATTGTTCCTTGTTCTTTGGTCCATGCTGTTGAATTGGATTCTCGGGAGCCAGCTCCATATGAAAAGCCTGTTCTCATTCTTTTGTTGGAGTTCATGGGGAGCTGCTGCTTCCTTGCTACGTCACTTGCTGGTCGTGTCGTTTCGTGGCTAGTTGGTGTTCATGGATGCGGATCGTTAGCTGTCTTCCTGTTTGTCCTATGTAGTAGGATCAGCTATCCTTAGTAGCCACACACGCAGATGACAAGCAACATGAATTCGACGGGGACAACATTCCTATTATAGGACAAGCCAAACAGAGAACAGCCAGGGAATTCCTAGAGGCATGGCATTCATCCGCAGATTCAATCAATAAGCACATCGACCTGGACCCAATATACCGACAACTGCAGTGGACAGCTGGAACTGACAACCGGAAGCGGCAGGTACAAACCACTACAAATGCTGGAGGAAAGATCACAGAAGCGCTTCACAGGAGGCTCCCAAGCACTGAGGATGTCACCTAGACAGGGGACGAAACATCTGCAACACAAATTCCCAGCTCGGTGAACAGAACCACAACAGCCTCTTGATATTTTAAATACACTGTCTGCAAGAAAATGCTTGGCAGAGGTTTTAACATTGTTTAATAAGACAAAGATGTAAATACACCAGTTTGTTTACGGCAATGAGCGTTTAACATCATGGTCCTTGTTTTAATGGACCCTCCCTCATGGCAATACATTTTACAATGTTTCTCTCCCCTTACATGTTGTTAAGAGGTTTGCAAACGTGTTTTGATGAGGACAGTGCATCTTCAACACCATTTGGCGGGGTGGGTGTCTGTTTGAATTCTCACTTGTAATAACACAGTTTTGAATGTGTCAGGGTTACTTTCAGCACTCTATGGGAGTGTCGCTGTCACTAACCCCACCCCACCCTTCCCTCTTGGGGTAATACTATTTTTCGCATCATTTTGGACACCTTTGGGGGGGGAGCGACTTACCAGGGCCATTCAGTGGGGTGCAGGTCTCTGGCACAGAGTCTGACCCTGTTGCACAGAAGGGAAGGAGAGAAAGGAGGACAGCGTTAGTCATTGGGAACTCAATAGTTCGAGGGCCAGATAGAAGGTTTGTTGGGAATGAATGAGATTCACGTTTGGTGTGTTGGACCCAGGTGCCAGGCTGAAAATGTGTGGCTGGAAAAGCACAGCAGGTCAGACAGTATCCAAGGAGCAGGAGAATTGATGTTTCGGGCATGAGCCCTTCTTCAGGAATGAAGAAAGTGTGCCCAGCAGGCTAAGATAAAAGGTAGGGAGGAGGGACTTGGGGGAGGGGTGTTGGAAATGCGATAGGTGGAAGGAGGTTGAGGTGAGGGTGATAGGCCGCAGTAGGGGTGGGGGCGGAGAGGTCAGGAAGAAGATTTCAGGTTAGGAAGGTAGTGCTGAGTTTGAGGGTTGAGACTAAGACAAGATGGGGGAAGGGGAAATGAGGAAACTGGAGAAATCTGAGTTCATTCCTTGTGGTTGGAGGGTTCCTAGGCAGAAGATGAGGTGCTCTTCCTCCAGCCATCGTGTTGCTATGGTCTGGAGATGGAGGAGTCCAAGGACCTAATGTTCTTGGTGGAGTGGGAGGGGGAGTTGAAGTGTTGAGCCACGAGGTGGTTGGTCCGGGTGTCCCAGAGGTGTTCTCTGAAACGTTTCGCAAGTAGGTGGCCTGTCTCCCCAATATAGAGGAGGCCACATCGGGTGCAGCGGATACAGTAAATGATGTGTGTGGAGGTGCAGGTGAATTTGTGGCGGATATGGAAGGATCCTTTGGGCCCTTGGAGGGAAGTAAGGGGGGAGGTGTGGGCGCAAGTTTTGCATTTCTTGCGGTTGCAGGGGAAGGTGCCAGGAGTGGAGGTTGGATTGATGGGGGTGTGGACCTGACGAGGGAGTCATGGAGGGAGTGGTCTTTTCGGAACGCTGATGGGGGAGGGGAGGGAAATATATCCCTGGTAGTGGGGTCCATTTGGATGTGGCAGAAGTGACGATGGATGATACGATGTATATGGACGTTGGTGGGGTGGTAGGTGAAGACCAGTGGGGTTCTGTCCTGGTAGCGGTTGGAGCAGTCTTTGAAGAAGGAGGCCATCTGGATTGTATGGTATTCCTTCTTCAAAGACCGCAATTTCCTCCCAGACGTGATAGACGATGTTCTCCACTGCATTTCCTCCACTTCCTGCTCCTCTGCCCTTGAGCCCCGCCTCTCCAATCACACAGGACAGAACCCCACTGTATCTTTCCCCACAAATGCTGACTAAACTTGATGGGTACTTTCAGACAATCCTGTTTAGATCAGACACTTTGTGGGAGTGTTATCGGACAAAATAAAATCACCATGGGCCATATAAGGCATTACGAAACAAGATGACCCAAAGCTTTATTGAAGGATAGGTTTTAAGGAGCAGCATGAAGGATGAAAAAGAGACAGAAAGGCAGTTTCAGAGCTTAGGGCCTCGACAGCTGAGGGGACTGTCTTCAATGGTGAAATAAATAGGTAGCACAGCCACAATAAGAGACAGGCTGCATGAGTTGTCCATCTCCCAGCAGCTGAGTCAGTTCACCCGGCAGTTAATCTCTCCTCTCCTGCCTTACCCTACCTCAGGTCATGTGGCATGTAAAAACCCGTAATCTGTTTTCCCCTCGCATGTTTGTGGTGTCTGGGTACCATTTACTGCCTGTCCCTAATAGCCCTGGAGAATGGGGTATATGGAGTGTACATTGCATGGGTACACACACTGCTGTTGGAGATGGAGTTACAAGATCTGTATCTCACCACAGTAGAAGAACACTGATATATTTCCACGTCTGCTGCCCTTGGGCTTCTGGATGGTGAGGCCATGGGTTTGGAGTATGGGTGATTTATTGCAGCGCGGTAAACCTTGTGATTGAAGGAAGATCATTGATGTAGCAGTGAAGATCATAGAGACCCTTCAGTCCAACTTGTCCATGCTGGCAGGATATCCTAACCTAATCTAGTCCCATTTGCCAGCACTTGGCCCATATCCCTCTTAACCCTTCCTATGCTTTTATCCATCCAGATGCCTTTTAAATGCTGTAATTGTACCAGCTTCCACCACTTCCTGTGGCAGCTTATTTCATACATGCACCACCTTCTGCGTGAAAAAGTCGCCTCTTAAGTTCATTTTATATCGTTCCCCTCTACCCTAAAACTGTGCCCTCTAGTTTTGGACTTCCTGATCCCAGGGAAAAGACTTTGTCTATTCACCCTATCCATGCCCCTCATAATTTTATAAACCTCTATAAGGTCAGCCCTCAGCCTCCGACGCTTCAGGGAAAACAGCCTCAGCCTAATGAACAAGGGCATATCATTTGCAATCCTCCAGTCCTCTGGTACTAAACCCCACTGAAAAGGGAAATGCTGTTTGAAGCTTTTAATTTTGTTCTGATCAGGACAGAATTGGAAGAATACCAAATCTCAAAGGATTATGTTGATTTTGTGGCAGACCTTAGTCCTTGCGTTCTGGTTTTCTTTGTTTTGCTTTTGCATGTGCCTTCACGTTTTTTGATGTTGGACTGAGTCCCCTGTGAGATAATGCACCTTCCCAGAGGAAAGATTCCTCTGTGGGTCAGCCTGGTCCTTTGTGAGTGGACTAGACCTAGGGCTTATGCTCGAAACGTCGAATTCTCTATTCCTGAGATGCTGCCTAACCTGCTGTGCTTTAACCAGCAACACATTTTCAGCTCTAATCTCCAGCATCTGCAGACCTCATTTTTTACTCTTTGGAAAGACTGAACACCTGTGTGTGCGCTGGGAGGTGAGCATTTGCTGCTTCCTGGATTGGACCCTGGATTGGATTGGTCACTACTTCGAGTAAAAAATGAGGTCTGCAGATGCTGGAGATCACAGCTGAAAATGTGTTGCTGGTCAAAGCACAGCAGGCCAGGCAGCATCTCAGGAATAGAGAATTCGACGTTTCGAGCATGAGCCCTTCATCAGGAATAAGAGAGAGAGAGCCAAGCCGGCTGAGATAAAAGGTAGGGAGGAGGGACTAGGGGGAGGGGCGATGGAGGTGGGATAGGTGGAAGGAGGTCAAGGTGAGGGTGATAGGCGGAGAGGTCAGGAAGAGGATTGCAGGTTAGGAGGGCGGTGCTGAGTTGAGGGAACCGACTGAGACAAGGTGGAAATGAGGAAGCTGGAGAAATCTGAATTCATACCTTGTGGTTGGAGGGTTCCCAGGCGGAAGATGAGGCGCTCCTCCTCCAGCCGTCGTGTAGTTGTGTTCTGCCGGTGGAGGAGTCCAAGGACCTGCATGTCCTCGGTGGAGTGGGAGGGGGAGTTAAAGTGTTGAGCCACGGGGTGATTGGGTTGGTTGGTTCGGGCGGCCCAGAGGTGTTCTCTGAAGCGTTCCGCAAGTAAGCGGCCTGTCTCACCAATATAGAGGAGGCCACATCGGGTGCAGCGGATGCAATAGATGATGTGTGTGGAGGTACAGGTGAACTTGTGGCGGATATGGAAGGATCCCTTGGGGCCTTGGAAGTGAGTGTGGAGGTGTGGGCGCAAGTTTTACATTTCCTGCGGTTGCAGGGGAAGGTGCCGGGGGTGGAGGTTGGGTTGGGGTGTGGATCTGACAAGGGAGTCACGAAGGGAGTGGTCCTTGCGGAACGCTGATAGGGGAGGGGAGGGAAATATATCCTTGGTGGTGGGGTCCGTTTGGAGGTGGCGGAAATGGCGGCGGATAATACGTTGTATGCGCAGGTTGGTGGGGTGGTAGGTGAGAACCAGTGGGTTCTGTCTTGGTGGCGGTTGGAGGAGCGGGGCTCAAGGGCGGGAAGTGGAGGAGATGCGGTGGAGGGCATCGTCGATCACGTCTGGGGGGAATCTGCGGTCCTTGAAGAAGGAGGCCATCTGGGTTGTGCGGTGTTGGAATTGGTCCTCTGGGTTGTGCGGTGTTGGAATTGGTCCTCTGGGTTGTGCGGTGTTGGAATTGGTCCTCTGGGTTGTGCGGTGTTGGAATTGGTCCTCTGGGTTGTGCGGTGTTGGAATTGGTCCCTACTTGGTCACTACTTCCTCGGGAAGAGCTCATTCATTCATCAGCGCTGCTGGAGGCGGGGTCAGTGACGTCACGCCACCCACCACGTGGTATTTGCTCACGTGATCACAGGGACCACCTCCTGCTGGTCTTATGCCTCAACATGGCGCAAATGAATCGATTGGTCCTTATTCGGTAAAAAAAAGTTGAACAGACTGAAGTAAAACCGATTATTCAAGCTGTACTTATATTTAAAATAGTAGTTTATAATAATTGGAGTGCGACCGATTCCGTTGCCTTGCACGAATTCCTCCTTTTCCCTCAGTGGGGGAGGGTATTCTCTGTGTCCGTGTATTGTTTGGGAGGTGGACCCGCCGATGCCGGCTCCGGGGTTGACCGGGACAGCGGGGGAATGACGTTTTAGAGAAAGCCGTGAGGTTACCCGCTGCGGTGTCATTGCGCAGGCGCGGTACAATAGGACGCGATGTCATTGCGCAGGCGTGGGATTACAGGCCTGAGATCGTGCGCAGGCGCGCTTCTGTCGGCCAATGTGTCGTTGCGCAGGCGCAGCATGACCGGCCACGGTGCACGAGTCTTTGGATCGCGGGGAATTCAAAATGGAACGGCCCAGTGTCAGAGAGAACAGCCCAGTGAGGCTTGGAGCTCCTCTCAGAGTCAAATCTAACACCAAGACTGTCCAGACTGGCTTCACCTACTGTTGTAATGGAGACTGGATTCAAAGCAATTACTTTAATCTACAGTTGGAGGAAATCCCTGCTCATCTGTGATTACGGAAAACAAAAATGTAGTGGATGTGTGTGTCCTGCTGGTGCAGCATTATTGTTCACACCGAGTTACCTTTGAGTAGGTGGCAGTGGGCTGTCTTGAACCACTGCAGTGTGTGAGCTGTAGGTAGATCCGCAGTGCCCTTGGGTGGAGTTCCTGGATATTGAACCAGTGATAGTGAAGGAGTGTCAGTATATTTCTAAGTTAGGATGGTGAGTGGCTTGAAGGGGAATTTGCAGGTAGTAGTTTTCCCATATATCTGACTTTGTTCTTTTAGATGGAAGGTTTTAGTTTTGAGTAAAAAGTGAGGTCTGCAGATGCTGGAGATCACAGCTGAAAGTGTGTTGCTGGTCAAAGCACAGCAGGTCAGGCAGCATCTCAGGAATAGAGAATTCGACGTTTCGAGCATAAGCCCTTTTATTTTTGAAGCAGCTGTTCAATAACTGTCATAGTTGAGGGAATAAAGGTTAAATTCATTGGCTACAAACACATCCATAGAATTGGGACTAAATGAGACCAGCCCCTGAGCTGCCGGCTGGATACCAGAGGAGAGGTGTTTTAGGAGGATTGTGTGGTAGATGGAGATGTGTGTAGATTGAGATGGAGAAAAATACAATTTACTTTGGTCATCGTGTTGGATATGACTTGGATAAGAGTCATTTAAAAATTGTGGCAAATTACGAACTTGATTGTAAGGATTTACATATCGAATTTGGGAAAGATGAGCACAGATTTGAGGCAACAACATATGTTATATGAAAATTAGCAGGCACTGATGTTAAAGTACAGATTTGAGATGGCCCAGGGAATCCCTTGTGACCTCAGACCTGTAAGCCTCTCTTGGTTTGTCCTGGCGATCGTACTGAGTCTGGCATAGCCTGGAATAAAACCATCTTACAGACAGTTTAGTTTAATTTTAGTCTTCCCCTTTATTTACCAATAACATCACTGTTACAACATAACACTGGTACTTATTAGCTGAACTAGTTAAGGTTCTAAACCTGAGGAGAGTAGTGACCAGCTCTCTCCTGTCACAAACAGGGTTCCTTGATACAAAATTTTACAAAAACACTGCATTTGATTAGATTTAAACACTTCATTAGACAGACAACATTGGAAAGGCAGTTATTCATAAGGAAGAGAAGTTAATTGACAGGTCTGTGTGCGCCTAATTGATCACTCCTACAGCCCGGAGCCATCCATCAGGTGGGAAAAACAGATTCAGCCGAGTCAGGCACCTGTTGGTGAGACAAGTCCTTTCTATAAGGAGGCACCAGTCAAAACTAAGTGGGAGAAGTCATAAGGTAACCTCGCATGTCAGGTCTCATGTTTCACAAAATGGCTTCTTAGCTAGGGAAGGCAAACTTTGACTGTTAAAAACTGGCTTCCTCATAGATTGTGTCAGAATCTCTTCAATGTTGGGTTAGAATAATTTTTAAACTAGGAGCAGACTCTTGCTTTTTATCTTAAGAAAACAATCATTCTGAACCTGAGGCTGAATTGTTTCTGTAAGGTTGTATTTCAAATGATTCATTTGTCTCGAATTAGACATATTTTTCTTTTCAGGGTTCTGATTCAAATTCAAAGAGGATATCAATCTGGCTTGTTAGAATTGACAGTGGGGCAGTCATGGTCTGTAAGAACAGTAAGTAACTTAAAGCTTTGTCAGCATTACCTTTTACAGAATTTGCATTTTGTACGATGGTTTCTCAAAATAATCATAAAGTCCCAAAATACAATTAAGTTCAAAACAAGGGTTATAGAGATAACACCGGAATAGGATACTGATTGTGGATAATCAGCCATGGCCATAATAAATGGTGGTGCCAGCTCGAATGGCCGAATGGCCTACTCCTGCACCTGTTTTCCATATTGAATCCACAACAGGTAAGCGTGCATTCAAACCAAACCACAGTTAATTTTCTATTTGCTTTGGCAATCTCAGCGTTATAATGTTGTTGTTCTCTCATTCTCTCTCTCTAGTGTCTTTTTGAACACCCAGGTTAGGGACTGTAACCGAATAATGTTTTTCCCTTTCTGTCTACCGAGCCTGCAAGGGTAATAAGAATCCAGTATAATTGCTATGACCTGACCATTAATTACAAGGCTTTTGACATGCTTGCAGGATGATACCAAGTCAGAGATCAGAATTAAACACTGTCATTAATTTCACAAGTGAACACACGTGAATGTTATCACTCTGTGTCCTGTTTACACAGATTCATTCCTGTTAAGGCACATGTTCTTAATTACTTTGGAGCATCCTGTTACCACTTGGTGAGAACAGGTGTTTTTATCTTCTGCACATCCTGGGTTCCCCCTTTTGTGGCCTGGTGCCTCCCTGGCTTTCCTGTTTATTTTCTACGGTGCAACAAATATGTTTTATAATTCAACATTAACATTTAGTCAATGTTTTAAGGCTATAAATTTTCTCATTCCCTCCTTTTGTCATTTCATGACAACTACATAGCTCATTATACAAATATAATGAGTCCATTTAGTCTTTGTATTCTCAATAATTTGTGCTTCCTCTTGCGAGTCATTGTCCGGAGGATCAGAGCGGAAAGATACTGGATTTCATTGGAGTCGTTCAGACGTGGAGCTACAGGGGTAGGCAAGGGTCGATTAACAAGATTGCTTTTCGCCTTAGCCAAAGAGGAATGTATGGTCCATTCCATGCACAAGTGGACAACACTGTATATTCCTCGGATGAGACTGAGGACTATCAGTACGTTCCACGTGATCCATCCACACAGCGACCAAAGCCAGCAAGGAACACTCCATCCATATGGATCGGACAATGGTTGGGCAGGTATCTTCCCTGCACCTTGACCCGTTTTGTTGATAACATCTATGTTGTCCAAAATGTCTTTAGCGAAATCATTGATGTAGATGCAACATTGCGGGCCAATAACAGAACAAGCACCTCCTCCTTTAGCAAGGAGGAAATGTAGCACTAGCCAATTCTGAAGTGTTACCATCCAGGTCTCCTGTACCTCTTTGTTTACCAGCTTCAAAGCGTGGGCAGTTGAGTTGGCAAGTTTTCCGATGTCGTACGCAAGGTCAGTTGTCTGATCTCGGGCCTTCTCAACATCCCAGCCAGGAGTAAGGCCTCCCAGCAATTTGCATCACCAGGTTTATTGATGGAAAGTTGTGTAAGTCCTGTTTGTATTTCCTTATTTCCTCTACATTTTGTTCCATACTGCTTCACATGTTGGTAGGCGTTCATTCATCACCTACCTCAGGTACTTCATGGTGGAGGGTAACAAATGGTAAATTTTGTACTAGGGCACAACATTGGTACCAGTCATTGGGTAGATATGGGTAGCCTTTGTTTTCACATCGCCAATGAAGGCTAAAAGGAGTTCCAAAGGCGCACTTCTGTGAGTGAATGACGAGTCCACTCAGGGCGAGAGCTGACTCTTGTAAACAGCGGGTGCTATCAAACGTTTGGATGTCCAAGTGTATTAATGAATGAAGAGCAGGAGTATCACCAGTGTCTTTGATAACATTCTTACACAGTGCTGGCTTCACATTCCCCATGTCGTGAGTGGCAGAAGTTCTTTCAACGCACCATTCTAGTGCACTTCACACAGCGACGTGCTTCTTCTACCGAATGGGTTTTGCCAGCATAAGTGAGGGGTTGCATAAGTGTGAGAGTCCTATTTGTACACTGGACATCAGAATGATGGAAGAGTGAGCAAATAACACACGGATCAAGGGTTTAGCTTGAATCAAGAAACCATTGGTAACAGATGGGAGATTGGGAGTACATAGTATTTTTGATCTTTCTTCAGCTTTCCAGCATGTCTTCTGAATTACAGTAGCTATTGAATACAGGAACTGTATACAGAGGAACCTCGATTATCCAAGTGAGATGGGCCGGCACTATTTCATTCAGATAATTGATTGATTATTTGGTTAATTGATTTCCTCTGGGTCTGTGAAGTCTGATCCCCGATCAGGAGACTCAGCAAAAGCACATTGCTTGCGAGAACCTGTCTGCCCCCAATCCCGCCACCCTCAACCCTGCCCACACCCCCACCCCAAACCCAAACCCATCGTCTGTCCAATCCCAGCCCGCCCCGCTCACCCGGTCCCACCCCCATCCATCCCCCCCTACCATCCGAACCCCCGACTGCGTGCTCACCCCCCCCCCCCCCCCCCCCCCACCCCCCACTGTGGGGCAGCCGGACTGTACACCAATAGTAAGACTGCTGCTGCCTTTGTGGGATAAGTCTCCAAATAGCGCGCGCAACATTTTGACAGGTTCTGCCTCTGCCCTGTACAGGGCAACGTTGGAGTGATAATCTGGGGATTGGGGGGGTGGGGTTTGGCATTCACCCAATGTGTAGAAGTCCAGGGAGATTGTTGGGGGAGGGAGAAAAAAGGCAGGAGGTCAGCCATTTGGAGATGGTGCCTGGACTGTTCAGGACTGTCCTCGGCAGCATTTCAGTGAGCTGAGTTTGCTTTTGCTCATTTGTACCTGTAAACAGAAGACGTGATCAGGATTGAAATTGCTCTTTGATGTAATGTTTCTATCGGGACCTTAAGATCACCTTCGGATAATCCGATATTTGGATTAACGAGGAACCTATGTAAAGGTATTTCTGTCACTGGTGGTAGGTCAGATAGGAGAAGATGCCATTGAGAAGGCATAGGTTGTCTGTCTCATGGTGAAAGGTGCCTGAGGGTCTGGTGATTTTGGTATTATGTGCTCAATACTGCAATCCGTACGGTTCGTTTTGAGGGGAACAGACAAACATTTCAAAGTAACAGTTTTCGGTTGATGGAGTGGCTGAGGTTATGGAATTGTGCCATCTCATGATGGCTGGCTTGGAAGTGTTGCGAGGATAATGACAAGGTCGAGAGTGATATTTGGATACAAAATGTGAGCAGTTTAACTGAGTTTCAGCTGGGCAGCTGCATTCATAACTTCCAATGTATTAGTACAGGTTTCATATATACAGTACCTTGGAGTTTTAGCCAGTCTAAGATAACATAGGTCGGTTACATCTGGACATATGTACTTGGGTTGGGTTTTCATCGGATACCTGTATCAGTGCTAACACAGGACTGTGAGGGGGATACAAGCTTGCAATGTCCTTTGTTGACCCATGTTGAACATCCTTCTACCTTGACTGCACTTTCAGTTGTCAGAAAAGCTTGATAAGGCCCAGTTTTTGATGATTAAAGTCTTTCAATCATACGTAGTCACCAGGGTTGATATTTTTAAACATTGGAGCTCGCTCTTCATCCTTCCCTGGTACTTGATAGGCTACTTTGACCAGTTGATGATATGACTGCAATGCTTTGGTCAACTTAATCAGGTACATGTGCATTTCTTCTGCCATGATATGCCCATCAACAGGGTGTTGGGGACTTAATGGTGCGGACCAGGGAGTCCTCAGGAGCTTTCCATATATCAGTTCAGCCGCTGAGAATCCCGTCTTTTTCTATGTCATGGTTTCCTCATATTAAACAGAGCTTTTGGGAATACTTGAAGCCAATTATGACCAGTTTCTTTCACCAACATGCTGAGCTGACCTTTTTAACTTACAATTGGCTCTTCCTGCAATTCCCGCTGCTTGGAGATGGTTGGCACAATGGAATTTCTGACTTGTATTCAAACTCTTACATTGTGGGTTGGTTAGCTCCGCACAGAAGTGGGAGCCATTATCAGAAAAGACCGTTAATGGTATTCCAAATCTGGGTATGATTTCCCTTAACAGAATTTTACAAGTAGTTGTTGCTGTGCAGTCAGTGCAGGGATAAACTCCAATCCATTTATTAAATACATTGATTATCACTCAGCAATACTTATAACAATGGCATCTTGGTGACTGTCTAAAATTTCACTGGATCGTGTCAAAAGGTGCACTTGGCAAGGGAATTTCACCTGGGGGACACTTCACTCCTTTCCTGAGATTAATGTTTTGACAAATTTGGCAATTTGAAGCTGTTTGTTTTGATTTTTCTTGCAGGTGGGGATTCCACCAAGTTTGGAGAATTCTGTCCACCATTCCCTCAACTCCATGTGCATGTGTTTGAACATGATCAACTAGAATAGGCAGAAGTGAATCGGGCAGACATGTCTATTCTACCAGCGTAACCCAAAGCTTATTGCAGCTATTTACATAACAACCATGGTTCATCCATTTTTGTTTTCATTAATCAGTGGTGTCCCCCTGTTGGATCCAAATTTCTTCTAGGTCAGGCAGGGTCGGGGTGTGAGAAGAGGAAATCGGAGAGTCTCCCTTTGGTTTCTGATTCGTCATTTGAGTAACCAGGTCTTTTTGCTCAAAAGCTGTTTTCTCAGCAGCTGTGTCAGCGGCATTGGTGCTTTTAGTGACATCAGCAGCATCAGAGGAGTGAGCCGAACATTTGACAATTGCCGATTGAAAGGGAAGTTGATTAGCACGGAGGAGATTAGCAACATAGGCAGCATTGAGGCTCGGGGTTCCTGATGAGATAAGGAAGCTGTGCTGCTGCCAAAGTTCCTCATGGGCACATCCAAAGGGAATCAGTATCGATATGAGCTGACTTTCCTTCACAAGTATGCAGGAAGGGGTGAGAGCAAGGAGTTCAGCTTGCTGGGTGGGGCAGGGTGGATCGACGGAATAATCTTCTGTTGGATGGGACAAAGTGACAATCGTGTATCCTGCCATGTGTTTGCCTTCTGGAGATATCGAAGAAGAACCATCGAATGGAGCGTGGTTAATGTTACAGCAGTATTTAAAGGGGAGAAGTGGATTCTAAAGTAATGAAATCACATAGCAACTTAGATGAGCCACAGTTCGGTGTTGAGTATGTTTAGAAGTAAGTAAGGATACCACGGAATGCGAGATACAGACTTCTACATTTTGATGTAAAGTTATATTAGAGGCAGCCAATGCCATAGGATGAATGGTGGGGAGAATCTGGGTGCAAGAAGGCATACCCTGCGCAACAGGGTCAAGCTTAGTGGAGTGATAGGCAGCAGGGCACCAAGAGGAGCCATGTTGCTGGGTAAGACCCGCTATAGCACAGGTGTCAAGGATGGAAAAGGGTTTTGTGCAATAAAAGGGCAAACCTGCTGAGGTCCGTGGGGAGGGTGACCAGGAGGTTGCCAGCTGCTTCCACTCCGGCGATCAACCGGGGGCTGCTTTGGGAAAGGGCAGTTCTTGGACCGATGTCCAGGTTGATTACGGTTGACACAAATGTGTGATTATTGGGGGACACGAGGGGCTGGGGGAGGTAGTGAAGACTAGTGAGAGGATGTATAATGGGTAAGGGGCACCGTGGACTGTTGGGGAGGATACAGAGGAGGACCCCAAGATCCATTGGGATGTTGTGAATCCACGGTACCAGTAAAATGCCACAGACGGTAAATACTAATTAGGAGTCAGCGTTGGAATTGCCAGCCTGTACATTGATCTAATCCTGCTCATCGAAATTTTAAATTGTATTCTGGTTGTTTTAAAGTCGAACTGAAATACTTCTCTTGGAAAAACTAACAAGGTTTCGGTTCTTTCAGCAGGGCATCATTTCTTTTCACCATCTGGTTAAAGAGTACAAGCTGGTTTTAAAAGCAGCAGTTAGATTTGATCAAAATCAGTGGCCTTAAGTTCCCTTATCAGTGCAACTGTAGCACTCCTAACACACAGGGACAAATGATTCATTGGGGAAGGGCATGGCCCTTAGCACGTTCATCCTCAGAGTGGGGAGGGGAGTTCAGGCGATGTTTTGTTTTATGCAGTGTGTTCGCCTTGGCCGTACTGTGGGTGTGTTTTGAGGGGGAACCCGGAGGAAGTCGGCTGACAGGACGGGAGGCGTAAAATATTTCCTCCTCTGTATCAGTGTCCCATTCCTTATCCGCGGATGGATCAGGATTCTTTAGTAATGGGTCTTTGGGAGAGGTGGGGTATAAGGAACTGTCTTTGTCGTCAGTCTGGTCCTGCGCGGCTACAGCTGCAGTCTGTTGTTTATTCACCGGTTTCTCATTTCTTTGGGACCCCTGACATTTCAGCATAGGTTCTGAACCTTTACTTTGTTTTATTTTCTCCATCGCCAATTCCAAATCATGTGCTTCACATTTGCATTTTAGTTCTGTCCAATCTAGTTCAGATCCTTCCTCAGTTAATGGACTAATTTCCCTTGTAATACAGTTTTGTCTCCATGATGATTGCATGGCTTTTTCCCTATCTACCTTTTTCCACGCTGATATGGCTTCTTTCTGTTTACTTCCCTTTTTTCCCAAATCCCTTGTTCACTTTTAATGTGCACCCATATTAATCCTATTTATTTTAAATCTTCACAGAACTGCTGATCTACAGGGGCTCCAACCCCACCAAACACAGGGGCCTCTAACCCCACAAGATTCTGTTTTTAGTACGTATTTAAACAATCTCATTTTGGGTTCCGTCCGGGTACCATGAGAATGAAATGGGGGAAGCAGCACACAAAGAAGCAGGCCGAGAGCAATTGAGACCGACCCTTGGGTGAAGCTCCTCTTTTCCGGTTTCATTCAAACGCATCCCTTTTTGGAACCCTGCTCGCAGCGTCAAATTGATAAAGTACAGATTTGAGATTGCCCAGGGAATCCCTTGTGAACCCTTAGTGGGCGGCACGGTGGCACAGTGGTTAGCACTGCTGCCTCGCAGCGCCTGAGACCCGGGTTCAATTCCCGACTCAGGCGACTGACTGTGTGGAGTTTGCACGTTCTCCCCGTGTCTGCGTGGGTTTCCTCCGGGTGCTCCGGTTTCCTCCCACAGTCCAAAGATGTGCGGGTCAGGTGAATTGGCCATGCTAAATTGCCCATAGTGTTAGGTAAGGAGTAAATGTAGGGGTATGGGTGGGTTGCGCTTTGGCGGGTCGGTGTGGACTTGTTGGGCCGAAGGGCCTGTTTCCACACTGTAAGTCTAATCTAATCTAATCTAATCTAATCTAATCAACCTGTAAGCCCCTTGGTTCATCCCGGAGATCGTACTTTTGGAAGTCTGGAATAAAACATTAACCTCTTCCAGTTTAATTTTAGTCATCCCCTTAATTTACTAATAGCATCACTGTTCCAACATAACACTGACACCTATAAGCCAGGTTGACTGGATTCTAAAAACCCAGGAGAGTAGGATATCGCTCTTCCTTCAAGAGCCCTGGCAGGTTACTCTGTTGTACTACCACAGACAGGCTACCATTATACGAATGTTTACATACGCTGTACTGTCAAGAATAGGCTTTCTTTGGACAAAAAGTTAACAAAAGCACTGCTTGTTCTAAATGAGGCAGATAACAGTGAAGGACAATAATTTGGGAGAGAAGTTAATTGATACCAAGTTATTAATTTCACAAAGGGTCAGCTGTGAATGTTATCACTTGGTGTCCTCTTCATGCAGATTCTCTGATGCTCAGGAAAATGTTCTTAATTGCCTTACCCTCCAGCCTCTCTATTTTCTGGTGGACAGTAAATGTGTTCTATAATTCAACATTACATTTTAGTCTAAAAGTTTCAGGACAAGTTTTAAGGCTATAGACTTTCTCAAACAAAACTTGAGAGAGCTTGCCCAAGTCTGGTAAGGAGGACCGATTGGCAAACTTGAATAAAGACAAGAATGAAGAAAACATTAATGGACTGGTGTGTTCAGAGAGAAGGCATCCAAGGCAGCACTGGAGACAGACACCAAAATTAACGCTGATGTGTCTGTGTGTTCTTCCAGTACACAAAGGGAGGACTTTTCACTAAGTATCCACAAGAACTCCAACTCCTCTGTTGGGTTTACTGAACAGGGAAAAGCACCAACTCGAGACTCAATTTAAAGTACCATTCCTCGAGCCTCAATCTGAGGAATTTCATGAGGAGCACATGGACATTAAAGGAGAGGAACCCAAGGACAATCGTGAGGATAGTGAAGACTTTAACGGAGATGATCTGAAGAGCAGTGATTCAAAGGCCAATTCTTTGGTTGATATGATACTCTCTTCCTTTGTCAAGGATGCAATTGAACAATTGCAAGAAATCACAAAGTCTGTAGCTGAAAAGGTTTGGCTCACTAATCAATGATTCCAGTTCAAATTGGATATTGAATCCTGGCCCAGGTCACCTTCCAAGGATCTAGAGGAGGAACACAAGACTGATATCCCATTGGACACATTTGAAAGTGATGATGATAAGGAGGAAGTATTATCTTCAGATCTTTGTCCTCGACCTGTAAGTACCATGTTTTAACATACTTATAGGATTATCATTATTTCCCAGACAATATGTCAAAATACAACTCCACTTTTTTCAGCAACCTGTTGCAGGTCATCATTTTTAGAAATTATCCTGAGTGTTCCCCTTTCCCAAGGACCCTTTACCAAAAGACTATTGTGAGGAATATCTTGATAAATTGTGAAATAAATTTGTGGGTGATAAAATCAAGCAGTGGGGGATATTCTTAAAATTTCTGGTGTCTACTTTGCCAATCAATTCTCGAAGTATGTGTGAGTAGCCTGATTATTTCTCAAGGGATTTAGTGACCATTTCCACTGTGTAATTATAGAGTTCAGAACTGAAAGATTGCTATTGAAATTCAAACCCTTTTCCTCCTGCACTTTTCTGACCTTTGGTTCAAGGAAGGCAGTGTTTTTAAAGAGGATCTTTGAAACTAAGTTTTGAATCATGCTTTTCAATCTCTGGCTTTTTTAGTGCACACACTGTTTTTCTAGCGTAGTGTTCTGAAGCAAAGTCTAGAGATTGAATGACCATCTGATTAGAAGAACAGAAGTGTTTATGGTTTGCACATATTAACATTCATTTGGACTAGTAGCATTTTTCATGAAAGTGTTTGACAGGTTCTCATACTGTCCATTTCTTTCTGAGCATTCAGTGTAGGAAATCACAGAAAGAGGAGCTTGGGTCACTTTGATTTGACACAGCAACATCCTGACTAAACTGACACATGCTCTTCTGATTTGTCAATATTTGTGTTTACCTATAAAATGAATTCCATCATGTGTCTAAGTCATCAGACATACTCTGAGATATAAAAAGAAGGTTCTCGTTTGTTTGTCTGCTGTTTTTATGCTTTGATTTCAAAGTTTATTAAAACCATGTATTGTTCATTAATGTTTTGAAATGAATTTCATCACTTTTGTTCCTGACCTTCAGTTTATAGATTGACCAACAGTTTGTGTACTTTGCAACAAGGCGGCCTGATGTTTGGCTCACGTGGGCAGGAAGAATTGGCCAAACACCTGGCAGAGTTGGAATTGAGTCGTGAGATGCTCGATGACCTGGTAGATGACCAAGATTGATTTGATGAGGACTTTGGGCTGCGCTTTAGCAAAGTGCAGCAGCCAGTGCAGGAGGCCCAGTCTACGAAGGATATGCCTCTCAAAATCCAAAGGGAACCTCATTTTGCTGTACATCATGATGCTTTAGAGGTTGAGATGATGGTTCATGCAGCGGCTGAGGAAGTTGCAGGATCTTGGCCACGATCCAGGAGATCTACAAATACTCCCAGACTATCTTGAGAATAATAAATGGAAAGATGTAGAGAGTGTGAGCAAAAGAGTTTCTTGTGAGGTGAGATCCAGCTTTTGCATTTGAACACAAACTTATTTTTTCTCAGATAAACAAGAAAGCTATGGGTTAATAGTGCTCCACAGCAGCTCTGATTGGTGATATGTATAACAGAGCATGTTAAAAACATTCTGATGACTGCATTGAATTCAATTTACCATTTGCCCCTTCTCTAAAAGTCCAAACCACTTTCTCCTCCACTGTTTGTACTCTCCCATTATTAATTTAGCATCATCATCATCATCCTGTTATTCATTAAATCCTATCTGTCACAACTTTGCCCACTCTGAGAATCTATATTTTCTGTTTCTATTTACATAATATATGGTGTCTCTTCCAGTCACTCATTTTTTTTTAATTCTTCTGTATCATCTCTATTTTTCCATTGGTTGATAATATACTATGTAGTTATTAATCATCTTCTTAAAACTCTCCAGAATCTTATCTTCCACAGGTCACTCCATAATTTTCAGATGAAGAAAGCCTTAAAGGTTGCACTTTTCAGTCTGAATTTGTGCTGTGTTGAGGTTCCCAAAATTGACCAAAATATTCTAAGATCTTATGCAACTTAATGTGGCTTAAATTGTTTGTGTGCAGTTGGAAGAGCCAGGTTTCTTTTAATGGCCATATCTATCACTTTAAATGGCCTGTATGTTTGAATACTTTGTGGCATTTTTCTCTGATCTGATTAGGATCTTACAATTTCAGGTGTAATTCCTTTTCTTATCCACTCAATGTATTACTTCATCTCACTCTTAACTTCAGGAACTGAAGTTAAGATGAACTCATCTGTTAAACTGAGAATGATTTGACCTTCCTGAAATGCTGGGTCCGCTGTATGAATCCACGTCAGCCCCAATGTTTATGGTGAGACTTCCCACAGCGCTGATCTAGAGTTGTCTGCCTACAGTTTATTATAAAGGTGGAACATTTTTGGAATTTGACTGAGCAGAAGCCTCTTAGAAGATGCTGTTGGCAAAGTGCTGAACCATGTAATGCAATGAATCGTTAGGTGAATAATTAATCATTTCTCAGTCTCCGTCTGAGGCAAAGTAAAATGTCAAACCTTCTCGCAGTCTGGGAGTGTTGCATATTCCCTTTAAGTTGTTTTGAATATGCTTTTGGATCTCACTGATTTTGTTCACTTCAATTATCATTACGTTTTCAAGCATTCCGTAGATTTTTGTTCAATAGAACATGCTTTGAGTTTCATCCAATTTTACATCATTCAGAATGGGGGAAAGAGTCCAAAGGCTCAAGTGTCAAAGGCTTCACTGAGCAGTTTTGGGCAAGGGTAATGGATTGTGGGTTGTTTTGTCTGTGTATTTAGGGTGTGTGCAACAACTGCCATTTCTCCTGGGCTTCTATCCACAGATCTTCATTTCTAATGAGGCTATGAAGTTGTTTGGATTCTACCAAGAGCAATATCAGAAGACAGACTGTCAGAAGATGAAGACATTTGACAGGAGAAAACGTGATTGTATGGACCATATTTTGGTAAGTGCTTCAGTTTAGCAACTGTTCAGTTTTATATTGTACCACTGCATCATGATTATGAACACTGCGTCCTACATCTGAATTTTCTATTATTTCAAATGATAAAGGCTTTATCTTCAACTTTGTGGTTGAATTGAAAACTTGTCCTCACTGCAGTAATTCGCTGAAAATCAAGGCCTACTTTTTCTTAGTTGCCACAAAAGTTTTTTAAAAATTCAGAAGTACTTTGAATTCAGTGCAGTTGGCAAAGTAGTGTCATGTGTACTTCTTTAAATCCCAATGTTTGATTTCACTTTCTCTCGATGTTTCTTTGTCGTATGGTGAATTTGTGAAGAAGACCGAAGCTGAACTCAGTAAAGATCTTGATGTTGCCAGCTCAACCTCCACCAAACCGCAGATTAAAACTCTGTACTCCACTGCTTCTGAGAAGCTAAACTGCTGTCTCTGCAGAAGTACTTTCAGTAATGGATGTTAATTGTGTGACCTTATGAAGGGATGCCTCTTGTATTTCTCTTTTATACCCTAGTGGGACCCCTTTTGTCCATATTAGTTGGTGATTAAATGTTTCTTGAGTGAAGGAGAGCAGTACTTTTGCAGTGATTTTACAGCAGGGAAATGTGCCTTTTGGCCCAACAGACTCGTGCAGTTATTTAGTCTCCATGCGAGTCTACTCCCACTTTGTCTCCTCCCATCACTGCGTCCTTCTGTATGTTTCTCCCAGAGGTACTTATCCAATTTCCCCTTAAACACATTCATGCTATTCAACTGAAGCATTCCAGGTACTAGCAAGTTTCATGTTGTCACCTTTCTCCGGGAAGAATGTTTTGTTTTGAATGTCTGATTTGATCCATTAATGTTAACTTCCTGTTCGGGTCAGCTACGCAAGTGAAAACATTTCTCCCTCCATGTAGTTCAAGCACCTTCATTTTTAAAGTTCTCTATCAAATCTAATTTTCAAAATTCTCTGTCCAATCACTAGCTTATACAGTTGATGGTCGGTTCCTGGGTGTGTTGCTGCACAAAGAGACCTCAGGATGCAGGTGTATAGTTCCTTGAAAGTGGAGTTGCAGGGAGAGAGTGTGGTGAAGAAGGCATTTGGCATGCTTGCCTTCATCGGTCAGAACATTGCCTGTAGTGATTGAAGTGTTACGTTGCAGCTGTACAGGACATTGGTGAGGCCTCGTCTAGAATACTGCATACAGTTCTGATCGCCTTTCTATAGGAAGGATGTTAAACTTGAGAGGTTGCAGAAAAGATTTACAAGGATGTTGCCGGGGCTGAGTTACAGGGAGAGGCTGAATAGGCTGAAGCATTTTTCCCATCGAGCATTGGAGACTGAAGCGTGTTTGTAGAGGTTTATACAATGAAGAAAGGGCATGGATAGTGTAAATAGTCAAGATCTTTTTTTTCTCTCATCGTCTGCATAGGGAGTGATTTGTGATCCTCAAATCCCACCGTCGGTGCCATTGTTTCAGGGTCTTTTTGGACAGCCTCCGCCAGTGCTTCAAGTACAAAGATAAACAGTAGCAGTAACAGAGGACATCCCTGTCAGCTGCTCATCCCCACATGAAAATTGCTCGATTTAACCCCATTCTTTATATAACACTGCCAATCACCTGGTGAAGGCCCTTCCTAGACAAAAACAATCTAGAACAGCAAAGAGATTCGACCATTCTACCTGATCAAAAGCCTTTTCTGCCGCCAGGGAGACCACCAAACCCGGAATCATTCTTTGCTGACATAGTTGTACTGTGTTCAATACCTGCCTGATGTTGTTGGAGGAGCTGCAGCCCTTGATAAAACCGTCTGCTCCTCTTTTATAATAACAGGCAGCACCTTCTCCAGGCTCAGAGCTAACACCTTTTGATAGAATTTTAAAATCCATGTTCAACAACGAGATGGGTCGATACAATGTACAATCCTGAGGGTCTTTTCCTTTCTTTAAAATAAGTGATATTAGCTTCTGTAAGAGAGGGCAGAAGACAGTCCTGGCCATAGGAATGACTAAACAGCTCCAGCAGCGGTTCAGCTGACATGTGTATGATCTCCTTATAAAATCCACATGGGAATCCATCTGGACCAGATGCCTTACCACTTGGAGCTGCCTTACCACCTCTTGTACATTTAAAAGGGAGGTCTGATCTGCGTTTATACCAGGGAGGTCCACGTTTTCAAAAAAGGATTCCATTCTCACTTCTCCATCCCCACAGCCCTCTGACCGGTATAACTCTGCATTGAACTCCCGGAATCTGGCATTGAACTTCCTCAGTTCACAAGTGACCTTGCCAGTTCTCTCCCTGATAAACACAATGGACTGTGGAGTATTTTCCTTCATAGCCAGGTAAGCCAGGGATCTACCTGGCTTATCCCCATATTTAATCAGCCTTTGCATTGCAAAGGAAACCCCTCTCTTTGCCACTTGTGTGAGCATTGAGTCCAGAGCAGCCCGGAGAGCCGTGACCCATTGCAGTTTGATCCCGGATGGTCTGGGATAATATGCTGATTTGGCTGCCTTCAGCCAGGCCTCCAGTATCAGCTGCTGCTGTCCTCTCTGCCTCCTTCTCATTGTCAAGTGTAAAATTGGTGGTCTCCCAGAGAACTGATGGGTTACTGGCTGTAGCCTGATTGAAGACCCAAAAAACCCTGAACTCCCTTGTGATATACTGTACAAAGTTGTCATCCTTCAACAGAAATGGATTTGTGTCATGTGTCTCCTACACTACCTTTGATCTTAACATCTAAATAGACTGCTGCATGGTCTGAAATAGTTATGTTCCCAATCCTGCAGGCTAACACCAAGTCCAAACAAACCGACGGAACAAAGAACATTTCAATTCTTGTGTGGCACTTGTGCGGGTTGGAGTAAAAGGTAAAGTCCCTCCCATTTGGGTGGGGGCACCTCCACACATCCACTCGCCGCAACTCCTCACACAAGTCCACTAACTGTCTAGTCTGCAGAGGTGTACCTGACAGCCGCCTTGGCATCCTGTCCACCCCAGGATCCACGAGACAATTAAAGTCTCCTTCTATAAATATATGGCATACCCCAGGAGCCATTAATTTAAAGACTGCATCAACTAAAACTTTGAGAGGATGCACCAGGGGGCAGTAAATCGCTAGCCATGACCGCACACTACAGCCCGCAGTCCCCCGAGAGGAAGAAGCTCATTCAATGTGTGACAAGTGAGAAAAAAAAGGCTTCATCAAATCTAAATGATTTGTCCTTCAACTGATCTCATGACTTAAATGGGGAATGGTGTCTCTTCAGTTAGGTGATTCAAATCCACCAAATCAATTGTCACGTATGCACTCCTTCCATACCAAAAGGATATGTGGATAAAATAGTAGCATGTCTTGCACTGATTTATTTCAAGATTCCTTTATTCAGTCATATGCTGAAGCTAATCAGTCCAACTTTCTTGTGTTCCCCTTGGATCTGTGGTTGTGCATAAGGAAATTTCCACATGTCCCCTTAAACAATGTGTGAGTCAACATAACAGTTGTGTTGAATCAATAATTGTAACCCAACTCTGCTCCTTGGGCAGAAAACTAATCCAAGGATTCTAGCTCAGCCTTTAACTTCATGTTCAAGTTCTAAATCTTTCAGTAAGCAATGGAAAATAACAAAGAACAATGTAAATCATTTACTGTCTCTCCAGACTCTGCTTCTCTTGCCACTGAGTACTCCCTTAGGTTCGATGAGGCAATGACTGAAGATGATATTGAAGAGAAATCCTTCCATCTCCTGCCATCAGAGAGCCATCGCTGCTTTAACATGGGGAAGAAACGCAGCCAGCAGTATGATTCCGATGAGGACATACTGCAGGATCAATCGGCTTCAATAGCTGTCAAAGTGAGTTCTCCCATGGGTTCGCCAAGGGTGAGTGGTGGAGCCAGTTAGTGGGATCTCAGTGTTTGGGTTAGTTGCTCCTCTCCATGTTCTAGGTATCTTGCTATGAGATTCAGATGTAGAGGATGAGGAGCAGATGGGGCAATGAGTGTAAGGCAAGTGTTGGGCAGGGGCTGCTTTTTTTGAAAAAAGAAATACCACTCACTAACAATGTTGCCAGAGTTTATAAATCTTGAAGAGGAATAAATCTTTTCCATTGTTAATCTTTGTGATTGAGTTACCATGTAGTGAAGACGGAGATTAATATTTATTGGGATTCCTTGCTCACCTAGTCAGGTAAACAAACTAAATTTGACTGCTAAGAATGTTCCTAAATTTACAACTTTCTACTGTACATTAAAGGTAGGAGTAGTAAGATGCAAAAGACAAGTGGAGCTTGCAGAGGAATTTGATTTGAACGAGATATTTGTGCAGATAATAAGAGATATTCTAATTGGAAGGATATGGTTGGTGATATTCTGCATGGATCTATGTTGGTGCCCTATCTATTCACGATTCATAATGAAAGGAAAGCCACATTCAAAATTTGGGGCCTCTCTCCAGATTAGCAGCGATCTCGAGTGTCAGTAGATGGAAGCATAAAATCAGAAAGCAATCTTGATAGATTAAGTAAATGAAAAATCTATGGATGAGTTTGATCGGCAAGTGAGAGTTTGGATCAAAATAGGATATTTCTTGATTGTGGAAATTGAGACACAGTGGAGTTCAAAGGAACTTGGGGGTGATCCAGCTGTATATAGTTCATGAAAATGTCACAAACAGGCTCAGAAAAGTGATCAAGGGACCAGTGGAATGTTGGCATTTATGTCCAAAGAAGACTCGAAAACAAAGGATTAGAAGTCATGCTTCAGCAATTCAAAACCGAGTCCGACCAAGTCGTCAGGGCTGGGCACCATGGCTTAGGAAGAGTATCACTCTTAGTGGAAGTGCAATGTAGACTAACTGAAGTGATACTTGGGCTCCGAGGCTTAATTTAAGAAGAGAGATTAAATAGATAACATGTTAGAGTCAGAACATTGAGGTGTGATATTATGGAACACTTTTACACACAGAAATGGATGAAGTTTGAAACTCCCTTCCACAAACAGTGATTGATTTGAAATCAGTTACAAATTTTAAATCTGAGATTGGTAGATTTTTAACCAAAATGCTGAAGGATTATGGGACAAAGACAGGGATTTGTCATGATGTTGAAGATTACCATGATTTGGGTGAATGGTGGAATAGGCTCAAGACACAAAATAGCCTCCTCCTGTTCTGATGTTGGTGTAACCATGACACCCTTATTCTCTGTATGTATAACTCCTATTCTGTTTTTGGTTATTTATCAGAACCTGGCAGCAAATTAGAAATTGGAGTCCTGACCAGAAAATTATCAGTATGAGGGACTTTGCCAGTCTTAATGTGTTTCACAGATGATGAAATGAGACAGTCAGCATTTACTCATCCTGATAAATATTGGGATAGTTTGATGGGATCACTTGTGATGCAGCACGATTGGCATATTTGATGCTACTCCAACTACTTTTAATTGTTGTTGTTGTTGTCTGCACTCAGTCCTGAGGTTTTGTGGATTACAGGACAAATTTTGCTTGGGTCAGGGGAAGCAGATCACCTCACTCTGTACTGTTTGTCCTCCTGTCTTTCACTGTTCAGCATGATTTGAGCATGCCCTTCTCTGGAGGTCAAGACAGTTTCTGTAAATTCACCATGGAGATGGTGCGACAATACGTGGAGGAGGAGGAGACGCGTGCACAGCACCAGGTGTCACTCCTCAAACTGAGAGAACAAGCCATGAAGGAAAAGACCAAAGCAGAACTGGCCTGGTTGGAGCACCAGAAAAAGTGAGTAGCCGACCTATGCAGTGATGTTCAGCTGAATAGCCTTTCAAAAATGCAATGTAAGAATGTGCAGATCCTTCCAGTAATCCTTTCCGGAGAAGGGGGAAAGCTAGTGTCTTTTCTCATTGCAGTCTGGCTGTTGTGCAGAATCTAGGTATTCACGTCATCTTTCCCCTTATCACTGTTTGGATTGAGTAGAATTAATGCAATTTTGACTCTTTTTTTTCATATTTTTAAGTTTGTTCTTTGAATTTGGGATGTTTGCGGTAATGCTGGTATTTATTTACTATCCCTCATTCTTGAAATGGTCATGGTGGTGAGCTGCCTTGAGCTACTGCAGTCTGCTTGGTCAATATAAACGTATCAACTCGCAAGTGCTGTTAGGTTTGGAGTTCAGGGCTCTGGAACAGATTGATGCAAGACTGTTGTCCTAACCCACAGGTCAGGATTTGAAACAAATTATTTCAGTGGATTTCTTTGCTGCTGTTAAGGCCAAGATTGTTGTCCATCCTTCATTGCACTTGGGAAGGTGATAGTAAGTCATTTCCTCAAACATCTGCAGTTCACCTGCTACAGGTACGACCACAATGCTCACAGGAAATGAGTACCTGGGGTTTTGGTCCAAGAGTAGTGAAGGAATGGTATATTGCTAAGTCAGGATGTTGTGTGGCTTGGAGAGAAGCTTACAAGTCATGGTGTTACATGTTATATACTCTCTGTGCCCTCTTAGGTGGTAGAGGTCAGAGGCTTTGAAGGTGCTGTTGAAAGAATTGAGTGAGTTCCTGCAGTGCATCATACAGTGCACATAGCTCTCATTGTTTATTGGTGAATGTGGTGCTGATCAAGCAGGTTGCTATGTTCTATTTGATGTTATGTTTCTTGGGCATGTTCTGGGGAGACAGGAAGTGAGTTACTTAGTGAAGAATTTTCAGCTTCTGACCTGGTTTTGTTGACCCAGTATTGTATAGCTGATACGGTTCAGTTTCAGGTCGAGGGCAACTCTAATGTGATAATTGTGAGGAAAGCAGTGATGATAATACCACTTCACATCAAAAGGATTGCAAGAGATGGTCAATGCTTGGTAGGTATGGTGTGCATGCCATCCATGCTGCCATAATACTGTAGTCACATATGCCATACTAGTTGTGGGCAGAAGATTTCCTCCTTCAAAGTCCCTCCATGAATTATTTGGGTTTTTATGGCTGCTCAACATCTTTGTGGACACTTTTACTGACACCAACCTTTTATTTCCAGATTTTCTTTTAAAATACCCTTATTGATTTTGTGAGCATAAACAATATCTTGTTGAAATAAATTTTCTCCTGATTGAATATGACAAGCATGGAGGGGCAGTACAGTTATAAAATATTAAGAAGAATTTGCTGTTTAACAAAATCTTAAACCCTGATCATTCTCTTTCTGGTTTAGTTGCTAATTCAGCAGTGGTGACACTGAGATCTACTTGGGCAGATTTATCCAAGTTTGTCTGTAAATTCCAGCATCATTATACCATGTGTTGCGAGCTGTGGTTTACTAAAGAAGTTGAATCTCTTGTCAAGAGAAAGAAAAGGCTTATTGAGGCGTGAAGCTCAGTTAGGGAGCTTGAGAGTTACAAGTTAGTGAGGAAAGACCTAAAGAGAGAGCGAAGAAGAGCCAGGAGGAAACATGAAAAATCACTGGCAGACAGGATCAAGGAAAACCATACAGCTTTCTATCAGTATATCAGGAAGAAAAGAATGACGAGAGAGATCAGGGCCAGTCAAGGATAGTTGTGGGATGTTGTGCATGGAGTCCGAGGAGATGGGGAAGCATTAAATGAATATTTATTTGTTAGTATTCACACCGGAAAAAGATAGTCTGCATCGCAGTATTCTCCTCGACAACACTATCAGACTAGACGGGATTGAGGTTCATCAGGAGGTGTTAGCAATTCGATAAAGTGTGAAAATAGGTAAGGCCTCTCGGCTGGATGGGATTAATCCGAGGATTCTCTGGGAAGCCAGGGAGGAGATTGCAGAACCTTGAGCTTTGATCTTTGTTGTCATTGTCTACAGGAATAGTACCAGAAGACTGGAGGATAACAAATGTTGTCCCCTTGTTCAAGAAGGCGAGTAAAAACAACTCTGCTATTATAAATGACTGAGCCTTATTTGGTTGTGGGTAAAATGTTGGAAAAGGTTATAAGAGATAGGATTTATAATCATCTAGAAAGGAATAAGTTGCTAAGCGATGGTCAACACAGTTCTGTGAAAGTTAGTTCGTGTCTTACAAATTTTATTGAGTTCTTTTAGGAACATGGATGAGGGTAATGCGGTTGATGTGGTGTACATGGATTTCAGTAAGGCATTTGATAAATTTCCCACTGTAGGCTATTGCACAAAATACAGAGGCATGGGATTGCGGGTGATTTAACTGTTTTGGATCAGAAATTGGCGAGCTGAAAGAAGACAGAGTGTGGTAACTGATGGGAAATGTTCAGTAATGAGTAATATACCGCAAGGATCTGTTTTGGGTCCACTGCTGTTTGTCATTTTAATAAATGACCCAGATGAGGGCATTGATGGATGGGTTAGTAAATTTGTAGATGGCATGAAGGTCAATGGAGTTGTGTATAGTGCTGAAGGGTGTTGCTAGGTTTCAGAGGGATATAGATAAGCTGCAGAGCTGGGTTGAGAGGTGGCAAAAATGGAGTTTAATGCAGAAAAGTGTGAGGCGATACAGCCAAGAAGGAGCAACAGGAATAAGGAGTACTTGGTAAGATTCTTGGTAGTGGAGATGTGCAGAGAAATCTCGACGTCCATGTATAGATCCCTGAAAGTTGCCACCCAGGTTGATAGGAAGGCAATACCATACGGTGAGTTAGCTTTTATTGGTAGAGGAATTGAGTTTCAGAAGCACATAGTCATGCTGCAGCTGTACAAAACTCTGGTGCGGCCAAACTTGGAGTATTGCGGCAGTTCTGGTCACTGCATTAGAGAAAGGATGCGGAAGCTTTGGAAAGGGTGCAGATGTTACCTGGTATGGAGGGAAGGTCTGATGAGGAAAGGCTGAGGGACTTATGGCTGTTTTGATTAGAGAGAAGAAAGTTGAGAGGTGATTTAATTGAGACATATAAGATAATCAGAGGGTTAGATAGGGTGGACAGAAAGCCTTTTTCCACATGAGGTGATGGCTAGCACGAGGGGACATAGCTTTAAATTGCAGGGGGATAGATATAGGACAGATGCCAGAGGTAATTTCTTTAGTCAGAGTGGTAAGGGTGTGGAACACACTGCCTGGACTCATCAACTTTAAGGGCATTTGAATGGTCATTGGATAAACATACAGATGAAAATGGAATAATGTAGGCTAGATAGGCTTCAGATTGGTTCTACAGGGGGTCGGTGCAACATGGAGGGCCGAAGAGCCTGCACTGTGCTGTAATATTGTATGTTCTATGTTCATGTGACTTTGCCATGTTCTCTAACCAGACACCTTCGAGACAATGGGGAAGATGACAAGATGCCATCCATCCGAAGGAGACAACGTGGGCTTCTGCTCAGGCTGCAGCAGGAGCAGGTATGACTCACTGAATGCCAGGGAAAATGTTGGGCTATCACTAATACTTCATAAATGAACATGTTTCCCCAAGGTTCCGATTTGTTGCAAACCTTTTTTATATGGCAATCCAGCTTTTCCTTGAAATGCCAACAACAAATGCTGCTGTATGTAATGGATATGCTCGGCCTAGGGATACATTTCCATGCCATGGTGTTTCTGAAGCCAGTTCTCCTACTGGCAATACTTTGCTCTGATTATCCTCAGTAGTGCACATTAAGGGAAGGATAATGAACCAAACCTTGAGAAGAATGATTGTACAATGAGGCCACAATACTTTTAATGCTACTTGTATTTTGAATTTGTTAATTTTCCCCACCTTATCCCTCCATGTGAAAGAAATGAGCTACCTGCTGTTATTGCAATGGATGAGCTCTCACACATACAAATGAGCAGATTCTAGCTCTCGCTGGTTGCCAAGTGCCCTGGATTTGTCTTTAATTTATGATGTTAATGGAAGGGATGCAACATTTATTGCCATTTAAACGTTTTATTTTTCACCCTTGCTTTCCCCCTTGCCCTCGTATATTTTTAAAAAAACTGCTGACAAGACATGGGATTGCTGATTAGGAGATCATTTAGTTTGGATTTCTAATTGCTTTGGAAAAGGTGGTGAGCTGCTGTCATGATCCTGGTTAAAACATTGTCCTGTCTCTTTGTTTCATCTGACTTTGTCCTAAGGCCACTTTATGGTTTTCCCTTTGTCTTGTTTTCTTCATGAATTGCAAATTTGAAGTTTGAGACAGAGATTACGAGCCAAGCCAAATTACATCACTACCACGAGTTGGAACACAGTGAAATTGAGATATTAACTAACTCTCAAAATTGCTCAATTGTTCCTAACCTGACTTCAGAAATAACAGATCTTGGACACCAAGGTTAGAACTTAAACAAAAACAAGCAACTTTAACAGAACGCAGATGAATTCCAAGGAAATCAAATCAGGATGTACAATGTGAACTCCATCTGCTTTGAACATTTACCCGACTTACATAGAACATTACAGCGCAGTACAGGCCCTTCAGCCCTCGATGTAACGCCAACCTGTGAAACCAAACTAAAGCCCATCTATCCTACACTATTCTATAATCATCCACATGTTTATTCAATGACCTTTTAAATGCTCTTCAGGTTGGTGAGTCCACGACTGTTGCAGGCAGTGCGTTCCACACCCCTACCACTCTGAGTAAAGAACCTACATCTGACATCTGTCCTATATCTATCACCCCTCAATTTACAGCTATGTCCCCTCATGCTATCCTTCTGCACTACCCACAACTCCACTGACTTTCGTGTCATCCACAAATTTACTAACCCATCCTTCTCCGCCCTCGTCCAGGACATTTATAAAAATGAGAAGCAGCAGTGGCCCAAAAACCAATCCTTGCGGTACACCTTCTAGTAACTGAACTCCAGGATGAACATTTCCCATCAACCACCATGTCTGTCTTCTGACAGCTAGCCAATTTCTGATCCAAACCGCTAAATCACCTGCAGTCACATGCCTCTGTATTTTGTGCAATAGCCTACAGTGGGGAACCTTATCACACGCTTTACTGAAATTCATATACACGACACCAATCCGTATCCACCTGTTTGGTCACCTTCTCAAAGAACTCAGTAAGGTTTCTGAAGAATGACTGCCCCTTCACAAAACAGTGTTGACTATCCTTAATCAAATTATTCCTTTCTAGATTATTACAAATCCTATCTCTTCTAATCTTTTCCAAAGCTTTGGCCACATCTTGGGTCCGCAGACCTCTGGAGACGTTAACTTATTTTTTACAGTCTTGGAATTGTTTCTCAGAACTTTCAACAAGCCAATCACTGGAAAATAACTAAAGAGAGCAGCCAAGAACAGCCAGTCCAGAAGAAGTCCAAACCAAAACTGTCACCTGCCCAAAACCCAGTCAGAGCCAGTTCACTTGGTTTTCCGCCTCTTTTTCAACATTCGTTGTGAGCAGGCCAGCACCAGTCCTTCCTAGATTGTTCAATTTAACATCCAACACGTCTCTGAGCACAGCAGCACCAGGGTGCTGAAACTTCTGGAGTGTTCTTAGACCAGTAATTAATCTGCATTGTCTTTCCAGGCCAGCAGACATCTATCTTTGTTCTCCCCCTTTTTTGTTTTAAAACTAGTTGCTTTTCAAAGTTCAATTCTTAACTTCAGCTCACAGTTCCAAACCAAAAATGAGAAATAACATAGTGATGGTCTCAACAAGTTGCTGATTTTTGTTGGCATAGATGTTGCCAATCACGCAGTGTCACGCAGAATTGGAATGTTATGTTACTTGCTGTTGGACTCACTACAGATTTGTCAGATTCTGTACTTGCTCAACCCAGGCACACTTTCCAACTTGCCCAGCAGCAAGAGCTAATACGCAATTCTCGTGAGTGGAAATTTGCCTATTCATCATCTTTCTCTTCTGCAAAGTACTTGGCAGCTGAGGACAGTTTTTCAGGTTTGAGAACTCAGGTTAACTCACCACAGGCCAGGAAGCAACCTCCTGAAATAAAATCAGAAATGCTCACTCAAAGTTAGGCATCAGCTGTCGAAAAAGAACGTGAGTAACTCTTTCATGATGATTTTCCACCTGGAGTACTTGACTGTTTGAGTTTGTGTTGACAATACATTTTGTCGAAGAAAAACAAAGTTTTCATCAAGAACAAGCATTATAAGTTGTAAAAGTTGCACAGTGCCTCCTGGAAACTGTGCAACTTAGAACTTAATGGGTTATGGAGTCGTGTGCCCTGACTTCATTTTTGTCTGTAGTTTGTTGTCAAAATAAATTTATTGACGACGTAAAGACGGGTTTGGTTGGTCTCTAACATGGTAATACATTGTATACAATTTCGTCACAGGCTGAAATCAGGCATCTTGAAAAAGCCAGCAAAGCTGCTCACAGGGAGAGGCAGCTGATCCTGAAACAGCAGGAGGAGATTCAATACATCCAGTCCACCATCAAAATTCAGGAGAGGCTCAAATCAGCTGGGGAGAGCAAGTTGGTTAGTATCCCACCATTTGCAAACATCTGAACTGATCAATTCAAGGTTATTATTCAAGTAAGGAATTACTTACTCTGCAGCATGAATGATGGGTGATCACTTTCAATCCAAACTTGCTATCAGCCAGGTTTCTGGTCTATATTATCATTACAATATAAATAAAACTTTTACTATTTTACAGAAAAGATGTAAGAATGGTTTGTCTGCCACTGAGAAGCATCAACTTATGCCTCGGTACTTTTATTAAGTTGAAAATATGTTCACATGTTCCCTTATGTCGAGGCCAAATCTCTGCAACCTAAAACTGCATCTTCAGGACTACCTGCTGCTGCCGAGAATACCATCCTTTGTATTCATCGATATCGTGTTTTGTTCTGCATCCTGTAGAAGTGACAGCACAAGAAATGGAGCTTTCAGCCCAATGTATCTGTGCTTCTGTTCTTTCGCTCCCTGCAATCTGGCTCCGACCTGTTATCAGCATATCCTACAAAGGGGTCAAAACACTTTTGCACTTGATCATGTGCATAGGAATGGGACTAGGTTGTTGAGCCACTCATCTGTTTGCACTTCTATTATAATTGATCCACATCTCCCTCCCCTAATCTGTTTCCCTGAATAAACACTCCCAACAAACAAAAAAGTCAGTCTTACTTTAGAAATTTTCAATTAATTAAAGCTCAATTAATTCAAAACCAATGAAACACACTCCCTGCCTGAAAGGAAATGTGCTTAGTTGCAGAAACCAGTCTTTGAATCTCATCTGTGTTTCACTGCAACTAATTCTGGAGCTGTTTCCATTTAGGAACAACCGTAACTTTCCATGCGCCCATCTTGGTATATTCTCAGGTTCCAACTCGACAGGAGCAGCGGAATGCAGAACAACCAGAAGTGGAGAATGTTTCCAAAGTGAGCCCCGCTTCCAGTTGCCTACAAACAGATACAGAGACGTGGAGTCCCTCCTCTGTTTCGACTTCAGGTAGCGAGACCAGCAACATCATGCAAAAACAGAAGATGCGCAGTCATGTGGATGAAAAGTAATATCTCTTATGGCTTCTTATAAGGCATATTGCTGTGAAAGACTGGCAAGCCTAACCACCTCATTTGTCAGCTGGTGATGTTATAGAGAGGATGAGAAAGAGTGGCTCTGAGCAGAGGTAAATATGAAATCTATTTGACTGTTTTCAAAGGCAGTGAGTTTGCTGAATATGGTGTTTCTTTGAGTCCCCAACGGACTGGTGGGAAACAGTAAAAGGGAACATCAAGAGGTTCTTCATCCTCAAAGGTGTTCAGGAGGCGAGACAGAGGCGGGGAAAACTGTCCCAACTCCAGGAAAATATGCAGAATTTGCTCCTGCTATAGACGATGGGGGTTGATGTCATGGAGGACCTCAAGGAGGTGAAGGGCCAGCAAGCCTCACTCTTTGCCTCGGAGGCCTCCAAAATAATCTCCCGGTCCAGGGTCCGCTCGGTGGAGCAGGACGAGATATGCTCACGTTTCTTCTTCCAGAAGGTGCACGAAGAGAGCTCTGAGCTCAACAGCCTGAAGGAAGAAGATGGCTCGATAACGTCATCTCAGGCTGATGTCATGAGGATCAGTAAATCCTTCTATGCCAGTCTGTATGACGCGAAGCCGACTGACAGCGCGGCCTACTAGTCGTTCCTGTCCTCTATCACGGAGGTCTTAGACGACAGAACACGCGAGAGGCTGTACCAGCCGCTATCTCTGGATGAGCTAACCAAGACCCTCGAGTCCTTCGAAAAGAATAAAACTCCCGGAAGCGACGGCTTCCCGGTCGAGCTCTATTCCGCTCTGTGGGACTTGTTTGGCCAGGACCTGCTGGAGGTGTATGTCAGTATGCTTCGGGCAGGTACCATGAGTGAATCCATGAGGAAAGGCATCATCACCCTCATCTACAAGCGGAAGGAGCGAGGGAGGAACTCAAAAATTGGAGACCAATTTCACTGTTGAATGCGGATTACAAAGTTCTGTCAAAGGTAATCACCAACCGGGTCAGATCTGCTCTGGGGTCAGTGATTCACCCTGACCAAACCTGTGCTGTGCCAGGCAGGAAGATCGCTGAGAGTCTCGCACTCCTCAGGGATATGATCGCCTACGTGCAGGACAGAGGGTTGGACACCTGCCTGATCAACCTGGACCAGGAGAAAGCCTTTGACAGGATATCACACAGGTATATGAGAGATATTCTCTCCAAAATGGACTTTGGGAGGGAATCTGCAATTGGATCAGACTGCTCTACACCAACATTATCAGTGCAGTCTCAATCAATGGGTGGGAATCGGATAGCTTCCCAGTCAGATCTGGAGTCAGGCAGGGCTGCCCTCTCTCTCCTGCCTTGTTTGTGTGCTGCGTAGAGCCATTTGCCGAGTCCATCAGGAAGGATGCAAGCCTGAGAGGGGTGACTATTCCTGGCAGTGGGGGCCTGCAGGTTAATGCCTCCCTGTACATGGATGACGTCGCTGTTTTCTGCTCGGATCTGCTGTCCGTGCACAGACTCATGTGCATATGTGACCAGTTCGAACGGTCTCGGGGGCCAAGGTAAATCGAGACAAGAGCGAGGCCATGCTCTTCGGGAACTGGGCCGACCAATCCTCGATCCCATTCACCGTCAGGACCGACCACCTGAAGGTGCTGGGTATTTGGTTCGGGGAGGCGGGGGCGTGCACCAAGTCTTGGGAGGAGCGTATCAGCAAAGTGAGGCAGAAACTGAGCAGATGGAAGCTACGGTTGCTCTCCATCGCGCGAAAAAAACCTGGTCATCAGGTGTGAGGCACTGTCATTGCTGTTATACGTGGCACACGTGTGGCCTATTCCCAGAACCTGTGCTGCTGCAGTCACCCGGGCCATCTTCCAGTTTATATGGAGATCAAAGATGGGCCCGGTCCAAAGGGACTCGCTGTACAAAGATCTGGGCAACGTGGGGAAAAAATACACCCAATGCCACCCTCACCCTGATGGCCACCTTTGTGTGTGGCTGCATCAAGCTGTGCGTGGATCCCAGGAACGCAAACACCAAGTGTCACTACGTACTGAGGTTCTGCCTGTCCCTGGTCTTGCGAAGGATGGGCCTGGCCTCGCTGCCGCGGAACGCTCTGAGTAGATGCACCATTCCTTCGTGGCGAAGTTTATGAAGAAAAACACCTTTGACCACAAGTCCATCAGGAAGTGGTCAGCACGTAGTGTCCTTGAGACCCTTCGGGAAAAGGAGAGGGCGGATCCTATTGAGCAGTTCCCTGAGCAGACTGTCAAAGCCATTTGGCAGAATGCTTCATCGCCAGAACTTTCCAACAAGCACCAAGACATGGCTTGGCTGGTAGTGAGAAGGGCTCTGCCTGTGAGATCCTTTATGCACGCCTGGACACTCTCCCGCACCGCACGCTGCCCTCGAAGCGGCTGCGGGGGCGACGAGACTGTCAAACACCTCCTCCTGGAATGTGCCTACGCAGAAGAAGTCTGGAAAGCAATGCAGTGATGTTTGTCGAGGTTCGTCCTGAGCAGCGCCATGACACGGGACTCCGTGCTCTACGGCCTGTTCCCCGGGACGCACACCGAGACGAACATCAACTGCGCCTGGAGAATCATCAACTCGGTGAAGGACGCTCTCTGGGCGGTCCGAAACCTGTTGATCTTCCAGCTGAAGGAGTTGACCCCGACTGAGTGTTCCGGACTGGCACATTCCAAGGTCCATGACTACATGTTGAGGGATGCGCTGATGCTTGGGGCAACTGCCGCCAAGGCGCGTTGGGGAAGGACCACCGTGTAACATCTGCCTGTCTAAAGAAGAACAGTGGGGTCCATGCAGTCATTTGGGCTCTGCTGACGCCTCAGCTAAATATATGGGCATATGATTGAAAAATGTACAGACCTGTATATAAAAATGATAAATTCTGATCTCTGTATGTAAATGTTTACATATGTTTGGCATGACCAACTGCACAGACCATCAAATTATTTTATGAATAAAGTATATTTTTGAAATAAAAAAAATGGAGAGAATGAGAAAGAGAGAGACCGAGTGGCTCTGAGCAGAGATAAATATATGAAGTCCATTTAACTGTGTTTTTCAAAGGCAGTGTGTTTGCTGCAAATGGTGTTTCTAATGATCCCCCCTGAGATGTTGTCATGTTTGACCCTGCGAGTGGGGCAGCAAAACATCAATATGGCCTCACTGCTACTGCTCTCCAAGTAGGGGAGCTTTTTTCTTACCCTCATCTTTTTTTATTCACACCCATTGCCCTGGAATAACAGTCTCAGAATGGGATTGCAATGTGAAAATTTTCACGCGTGCAAAGCTTGCTTTGCCTTTCAGTGGAGTGTGTTGGGAAACTGGAGGTACATGCAAATGTTGCAGGAATTGTTTTTCCTGGTGGAATTATCAGTTTGACATCATTGTGTTAGCTTTTTTATCCTATGAAGACAATTGTGTACACTACAGAGGATGCAAACAGATCTTATTAGGGCAGCACCATGGCTCAATGGCGAGCACTTCTGCCTCACAGTGCCAGGAACCCAGGTTCGATTCTACCTTCAGGTGACTCTGTGGAGTTTGCACATTCTCCCAATGTCTGCATGGGTTTCCTCCCGCAGTCCACAAATATGCAGGTTAGGTGGATTGGCCATGCTAAATTGCCCATAGTGCCTAGCGATATGCAGGGTAGGTGAAATAACCTTGGGAAATGCAGAGTTACACTGATAGTGTAGGGGAGTGAGTCTGAGTGGGATGCTGTTCCAATGGTCATTACGGACTCAATGGGCTGTTTCCACACTGAGGGATTCTATGATTTGTTCCAATCAGTTCACATCAGTGTTACTGCTCCTATCACCTTTGCTCATCTATTACCCTGATCCTCTATTCCGTTCTCCCTCTAATCTTGTCTATCCTCCCCTTAAACACCCGTATCATATTTGATTCAACTGCTCCCTGTTCAGTCTTCATTGCTGTAATCCAATTCTGCAGATCTTCCATATCTCCCTGATGGATTTCTTGGTGAATACTTTGTGACCTCAAGGTAGCTCTTCCCTGTGAAAGGAAACATTCTGTCTGTATCCAGTCTGCTGAACCCTCTCACCATTTTAAAGACCTCTATTATGTCCCTGTTTGGCCTTCTTTCAGAGAAAAGAGACATAGCCTGTCAACCCTTTCCTGAGATGTGAACCCACACATTCCTGTGACCAACCTTGTCAATCTTGTCTGTGTACCCACTTCAGCTTCTCCTTTTTCTATTTATAGTATGATAATCAGCCTGCACACAGTATCCAAGTGTGGTTTCAGCAAGGTTTGATTCAGGTTTAGCAGATTTAATAAATAATTAGATTGGGTTTTTTTAAACGACTGGTGTTTTTTTCTGATCTAATTAATTTAAATAAATGTGAGGTACTGCATTTTGGTAAGGCAAATCAGGGCAGGATTTAATGGGAAGGTATTGGGCAGTGTTGCTGAACAAGGAAACCTTGGGGTGCAGGTTCCTAGTTCCTTGAAGACGGAGTTTCAGTCAGACAGGGTCGTGAAGAAACCGTTTGGTGTGCTTGCCTTTATTGGTCAGTGCATTGAGTATAAGAGTTGGGATGTCATGTTATGGTTGTACAGGACATTAGTGAGGCCACTTTTGGAATAATGCATTCAGTGCTGGTGTGTTGTCAAACTTGAAAGGATTCAGAAAAGGTTTAGAAGGATGTTGCGAGGGTTGAAGGTTTGAGCTATAGGGAGAGGCTGAAGGGTAACCTTAAAAGTTTACAAAATCATGCGGGGCATGGATAGGGTGAATAGCCGTGATCTTTTTCCCAGGATAGCGGAGTCGAAACTAGAGAGCATAAGTAAGAAAGGAAAAATTTAAAAGTTACTTAAGGGGCAACTTTTTCACACACGTATGGAATGAGCTGCCAGAGTTGGTAGTGAAGGCAGCAATAATTACCACATTAAACAAACATCAGATGGGTTTGTAATCTGTGGTTGGACTGTTCGGAAGGCAGTGCTTGAGATTCTCCCACTATCTAAGTCAGATAGAGAAATGGAGCTGGGGTTGGTTTTGATGAGCTCTGTTGCCATTTGAAGTTCATGAATCCGAGCAGAAGGGGTTGTGTTGAGGTAGAGGTGTAGGGAAGTTGGCTCCAAATGTTTTGATGAATTATTTGTAATTTCTCCTCAATAATGTGAGGTTTTCTTGAGTATCTAAAGATAAAGCAATTTTGGGATGATACTCAGCTGTTTTGTTTTTCTTATATAGCTCCTTTTTCTTTTGGAAACATCGCACTCCTGTCACTACTACTTCTGTCTTTATGTCTCACCACTGGGCTTCTCTCAGTGTCTGTTTCCCGAACATGCATCCCAAATTCCAGCTGTCCATCTACAACCAGCTGGTCAGGTACTGTGCAACCTCTGCTTCTCACTGATCGAGCATGCTCTGCTTCATCACATGCATGTGGATGATGTGGGGGGTCGGTGGAGGGTCAAGGGAAAGGAATTGTGTCGAGAAACATCCATTCCTTTGGCTTAGTTGTGGCTTTACATAGATGCAGCAAGCTGCTAATTGGCAATGTACTGCAGACCTTATAATTAATCTGGAACGTGCTTTTAAAGGGGTATTACTGTGAAAGCAAGAAGTTGAAGTTACACAAATAATCTTGAGCTGCTCGTGCTAACAGGGTACAATAAAGATTGACCTGTTTTACGTTGAGTTGGACTTTTGCAAATAGTCTGGCAGAGTTAGCAGCCCACTAACCTTGATAAATGTAGCTTTAAGAAATCTGAAAATTGAGTTGCAAGATTGAATTTTCAGCTGGCACTGCCTCTTTAAGAGGGCAAATGTGTCTTTGGTGAACAGTGAGGTATTCTTATGGATGTGAAAACTTAATTGGTATGTAACTGTCAGAGTAGACATGAGTATCTCCAACTACATGCAGCTACTTTTGTTAAAATGCCTGTCAGTTTAATAGTGCTGTCAGATCTCAAATCTTTGTTTAAAATTGAAAGTACCAATAAGAAATAATATTCAGGGCTCAGTGCTGCATTTAGTAGCAACTGGACAAACTCAGGAGCATTTTGGATGATTTTAGCTGTGGCAGGAATTCTGTATTGATCTCTAATTTGAATTTAATCTTGCTTCAGAGCTATTTGATTTCCCCTTTTTTATTTTTTATACTGCATTCAAAATTAAATTTGTTACTTTAATACTTTTCTGCAGCTCCTTCGTAGACTCCCACAGAAAAGGCAATGACATCTCCCTCTTTTTGCTTTGTTGACTGTTGGTATTTCTACCGTACAGGATCTGTTATGGGGTAATCAACCATCTTCTTCCTGTTCAGTTTTCAAGAGAAAAGCGCTTGGCATTGATGGCAGGGTTACTTAGCTGAGATTTTAACTGGATCACCCACATAAATACTCTGGCTGCAAGAGCAGCCCAGCAGCTAGGTGTTCTGCAAAGAATAACTGACCAAAGCCTGAGAGGCACTTTCTGGGAGTGTGATGGAATACTCTCCATGTGCTTGCATGAGTACTGCTCCAACAGCAAGGAAAATGCTTGACATTGTCCTGAGCAAAGCAGCCCACTTGGTTGACATCCCACCCATTGATTTCCTCCTCAATGGCACACATTTGCAGCAGTGTGTACCACATATGAGATGCACTACAGCAACTAACCAAGGCTTTGACAGCACCTTCCAAACCCATGATCTGTGCCATCTAAAGACAATAGTAGCTACTGCTCCCTTACTAATGCTACCACCTCCCAATTCCCTTCCAAGGTGCATAACATTTTGAATTGGAATTATATCACTAAACCTGGAACACATCCTGACAGCACTGTGGGTGTATCTTCAAGAGGGCAATATACCACCACTTATGGGCAATTGGGAATGAGCAACAAATGCTGGTTTCATTGGCACCACTCTTATTCCTTGAAACCATTTTCAATGAAAGCAAGTAACACAAATATACCCCGTGGTTACAGTGCAGCTGTGTACACAATCTGCAGACACTGTGCTATCAACTTTACCTGTTCTAAATAGTATTTTCATTAGAACACTGCATCTAACTGAATATTTATTCATTAATTAATCATAAGAGAGGAAAAGTTTTGTCATTTTGCAGCAATGCAATAGTATTTTGTGATAATCCAGTTTAATTGAAGATCTCTTTGTCTTATACAATGTGATGTGAACGTTTAGATTACTTGGAGGCTGTACTACATTTCTGAATGAAATTCACTCAATTAGTGAAATCATTGAAAAATATTGCAGAATTTGAAGTGTGAATTATATTTGCTGTGTGAATGTTGTAATATTGGAAAGCTAATAGAAACTAGTATGTTCTCCCAGGGTGAATTAAATACCACTGGAACTTTGGAGCAATTATGCTTGTGTAAACCTTTATAGAGGCTGTTTTTAAAAAAAAGCTTTTTCTTTTGTGATCCAGATCAGCAATTAACATGCTTTAGAAGTATTTGTGTATTTTTCCTCTTAGTCACATGAAAAGCCTGCTCTGTCATTCAGTATGACCATGACTGATCATCCAACTCCATATCCTGGTCCCACTTTCTCCCCATGCCATTTGATCTCTTTAGCCATGAGGAATTATATCTAACCCTTGAAAACATTCAATGTTTTGTCCTGAAATACATTTTGTGGCAGAGAATTTTGTTGGTTTAACACTATCTGGATGAAGAAATTTCTCCCTATCTCAGTTCTGAACAGCCTAACCTATATCCTTTAGACTATGACCACTGGTTCTGGCCTACCCCACCATGAAGGCCAACATACCATTTGCCTACACTGCCTGCTGCACCTGCATGCTTACTCTCAGTGACTGGTGTACAAAGACACCCTTTGTTGGAACTCTCCCTTCCCTAATCTATTCAGATAATCTTGCTGTCTGTTTTTGCAACCAAAAATTTCACATTTATCAAAATTATCTTTCATCTGCCATGGATTTTCCCAATCACTCAACTTATGTAAATCACACTTGATTTAAATCTCTGCATCCTCCTCACAGTTTACCCTTCCACCCAGCTTTGTGTCACCCACAAACTTAGAAATAGTAATAGTTCCCTCATTTAAATCATTTGTATATATTGTGAATAACTGGGTTTGAACCACTGATCCCTGTAGTACCTCACTGGTCACTGGCTGCCACTCAGAAAATGGCCTGTTTATTCCAGCTCTTTGTTTCCTGTCTGCCAACTAGCTCTCTGTCCATGTAAATACACTCCCCCCCAATCTCTCACATTATATGCTAATTTCTTATGTGGGACCTGATCAAAAGCATTCTGAAGTCAAAATAAGTCCCACTGGTTGCCCCTTATCAATTCTACTAGGTAGATCCTGAAAATTTCAGTAGATTGCTAAGTATGATTCCCCTCTTTTAAATCCATGCCAACTCTGTCCAATCCTGTCACTGTTCTGTAAGAAACTTGACTGTACGCTAATCTAGCTTATAAATGTATCTGCTCCCAGAATTTGGAAAGCGGACGCACTGCCCTCCAAATAAAAATCTGCTGTTGCAGGCTTCACTCTTATCGCATACATTTATTGTCCAGTTCTTTAATGTGATCATTGATTTTACAAACAATTTCCAAAATTCTTTAAATCCTGAAGAAATGTGATGCTAGCCCTTTGTAGAAGTGAATGGAAAGTGTGATGCTTGCTTGACCTTTGTCTCTATGGATCAGACTGAACCGAACCTTTAGCAAGATGTGGGTTGTGTCCCACAAACATTTTTTGAAAAGCAAATATTATTCTCTGAGATTTAAGTATTCAATTAGGTATGATCAAAAAACCTCGCAAAAATTGAGAGTTTGTTTTCAGCTCCTTTAAAGAGACATGCTCTAGGCTGACAATTTTCTGTCATGTGATCATTCTTTGATAAAGATGGCTGTGTCCAACACTCCAGGATGTTGTGCTGAAGTGCCTAATTGGGTGGGTGAGCTTTATTACTGGTGTAACTTGGCTCATTTTGAGATGGAATGCTACTTTGAGATAAATCTTGTTTTTAAACTGAGGTGTCAATGTGTCACTCAAGTGTGGAAACTACGCTCAAGTTTACGCTTTTGTTTCACCTTCGCAGATTAGTATTTTTCTGATCTGTTTTATAAATTTCAATATAGAAAATGTAGTGCCGGCGAAACTCAGGTCCATCAGCATCTCTGAAGCGAAAAAAAACGTTGAGTCTCAAGTCCAGAGACCTTTTGTCCGTTCAGATGAAGAGTCAGTGAACATAAAACATAACTTCTGTTTCTCTTCACAGATGCTGTCAGACCTGCTGAGTTTCTCAAGCACTTTGTTTCTTTGGTTCAGATGTCCAGCATCTGCAGCTCTTTGTTTTATTACAGACCCTAGTAATTTGACTTGGGGAGCGAGAGACAGCAACTGTGGTAAACTAGAATAAAAATCCCCCACCTTGGCAAAAAAAATGCATAATTCCTTATGTTTTGCAAAACACTGTAAAAAGTAAATAGAAAATGCTATTGAGCTAAATGTAAGAAGGCGTATCATCTGACTTGTCTCAAACCTCTGACTAAGCTTTGAGGACCCGGCTATCAATTGTATTTGCTTGCTTCCTTTAAGATTACAGTCCACAAATGTCCCAGTTCCAGTCCCTGGGCCGGGCCAGGTTACCAATTGCAGTGGGGTGGGGAGCTCTGTGTCAAACTGAAGTTTTGATTTGGAGATGCTGGTGTTGGACTGGGTGTACAAAGTTAAAAATCACACAACACCAAATTATAGTCCAACAGGTTTAATTGGAAGCACACTAGCTTTCGGAGTGACGCTCCTTCAAACACCTGATGAAGGAGCGTCGCTCCGAAAGCTAGTGTGCTTCCAATTAAACCTGTTGGACTGTAACCTGGTGTTGTGTGATTTAAAACTGAAGTTTGTTTTTAAGAGCAGCATTGCAGATTGAAGTTGATGGTTTTAACTAATATTGCATCAGCAAACTTGAAGGAAACCATTTTGAATGTGTTGATTAACTGCACTGAGTCTATTTACATGCAGTAGTGCTACAATGTTCTCGGATGTGTGAAGGGGCCAAGGAGACATTGCCCCTTGGCCAAGGAGAATTTTGTTTGTGTTGTGCAACTATAACCCAAACAGTGTTGACTTTCAAAAGTAAGAATTATACATTTTGAGCTGCAGGTTAATGTCCAATTTTAGAAATGAATATCAGCGCTAGCTGACACCTCCTTTCGCTCTCCCCCATCCTGCTTGCATGTCCATCAGGTTCTCACTAAACGGGAGCAGAAACTGATGCATCGGTGACGGCGTGCGGAGGAGCTGCTGGAGTGGAAGCGGCGGCTCGATGCTGAGGAAGCTGTGATCCAGCAAATGGAAAAACAGGCTCTAGCTGCTTGGGACAAGGAGCTCAAAACAAACATGGCAAAGAGAGAGGCAAGCAAGAAGATTCCTGAATTGAAAGGTAATTAAAATCTGATTGAAGATTTGTAGCTCGGGTATCCGTTGTTGTGGTTCTGTTCGCCGAGCTGGAAGTTTTTGCTGCAAACGTTTCGTTCCCTGGCTAGGGAACATCATCAGTGCCGTTGGAGCCTCGTGTGAAGCGCTGCTTTGATGTTTCTTCCGGTATTTATATTGGTTTGTTCTTGCCGCTTCCGGGTGTCAGATTCAGCTGCAGTGATTTGGATGTGGGGTCCAGGTTGATGTGTCTGTTGATGGATGTTCTTGCCGTTTCGGGTGTCAGTTTCAGCTGTAGTGGTTTGTATATGGTGTCCAGGTCAATGTATCTGTTGATGGAGTTTGGGGATGAATGCCATGCTTCTAGGCATTCTCTGGCTGTTCTCTGTCTGGCTTGTCCTATGATAGTGGTGTTTTCCCAGTCAAATTCATGTTGCTGGTTGTCTGAGTGTATGGCTACTAGAGATAGCTGGTCGTGTCGTTTTGTGGCTAGCTGATGTTCATGGATGCAGATTGTTAGCTGTCTTCCTGTTTGTCCGATATAGTGTTTTGTGCAGTCCTTGCATGGTATTTTGTAAACTACGTTAGTTTGGCTCATGCTGGGTATTGGGTCCACTGCTCAGACTCTGGGATCACCAACAGCAGCCCTTCGGATGACCACCAGTCCTGACCATCCTATTTTCACAGATGGTGTTTATTCCCAGGGTTTTGTCGCAGCACACAATAAAATGGTAAAAGATGTTTTGCATTTTTTTTGCTACAAAAACTGTTTCTAATGAGTAAAGAATGTAATATAAGGCTGCAGAGAATAGCAAATCCTTGGATTCGTTCAAAATCAATCCCAGGGAAACCGGAAGTGGAGAGAGTGGGAAACAGTGTGGGGAGGGGGGTTGGAGATCTGAGGGAATGGAAATATAAGTGTGGGGGAATGGGAATTCTGAGTGGGGTTGGGAAACATGGGAGTGGGATGAAATGGAAATTCTGAGAGGGATTTTGAAACGGGAGTGGCAGAGAATGGGAATTCTGAGGGGGAATGAGAAATGTAATGTGGGAAAGAATAGGAATTTTGTGAAGGCCTGGGAAATATGTGTGGGCTCGGTGGATTAACAATGGGAAATCCAGGTGGGGGAGGGGGCTCTGGGTGGGCTGGTCCTCGGAGGGTTGATGTGGACTTAAAAGGCCAAATGGCCTGCTTCAGTACTTTATGGAATCTCCGATTATCTGTCTCTGTCCCACCTCCGTTCTTCCACTGCAGAAACCTCATCAATGTCTGTCTTACTTCCAGACTTGACGAATGTATTATACTACTTGTTCTATTCCAGAAAGCCGATTGGTGAAGGATAATACTAGAACCAGTCTTTGCACCATTTAAATTAATTTAATTATTCCCTTAATGAAATCTTTGAGAATTTCAATTTTAATTGCTCCATTAATGGAAAAGCCAGTGACCTCTTTAATCCCCTCCCTGAACTTTACTTCTGTCTATGTCACTTTCCTCCTACAAGACACTCGAACTGTATGACAGATTTCACATCTGCCCTTGGATCTCTGTGAGGCTCAGTATCATGTTTTATTCTATTTCTGTGAAGCTACTTGATTTGTTTTATCAAATGAAAGATTTGTTATCAATGCAAGTTTTTAAAGATAAAACAGGAAGAAAACAGGTAACTATGAAATAAAGCATCAGAGCAGATTTCAAAAGTGATGACTGTGCTTAAAAAAGCCTCAACTTTCAGATGTGGAGGTATGATGGGTGGGTACATGCACTTTTTAAAGAAAAACATTTGACAACGTGTCATACATGAGATTAATTGGCAAGGAATTAAGGCAGGGATAGCAAACGGGATTTGAACAGATAGAAGAGTGGAAATATAGAAAAGGACTTGGGGAAGTTCAAGAGTGGTTCACGAAAGTCGTGGTTTCTGGGTTTGCTTCTGGGGGCACTTTTATTTTTGGTGTTCATTTAATAATTTGATTATGTGCAAGAGCGTGTGGTGTTGAAAATCAGAATATTGTAAAATAAGAAGATTGATGAGTGTTTTGGAAAAGTTAAGGAAGCTGTGAGGAGATTTGAGAAGAAGCAGGAATGGTTTAAAGATGACCGGTAGAATTGTGTTGGTGGGTGTGTGTGTGGCAGGGCATTTTTAAATTGTAATTTGAGTGGGAGCAGGCCTGGTGCTGTGAAGGATGGGGATTTGTAAAAGCAGGGTCATAGGGCAATAAAGGCTTTACCTCAAAAGCTGTGCTTTTAATTATGGAGCAAATAGAATTCTAGAACTCAGGAAGAGAGATTGTTCAACCTTCCCATAATTCTAGCTGCCCTAGTGGTGGTGTCACTAATCCACCTAACCGCATATCTTTGGACTGTGGGAGGAAACTGGAGCTAGGGGAAATCTCGAGGAAACCCATGCAGACACAGGGAAACTCCACACACACAATTGCTCAAGAGAGGAATGTGAACCCAGATACATAGTGCTCAGAGGTAGCAGTGCAAACCACTGAGCCACTGTGACACCCAGAGGGAGGCTGACAATCAATCTCCTGGCTTATCCCACCACCTTCCTTTTTCATAAACTTGGAAAATAATGTCGGACTGGAACTAATGTTTGCTTTCTTCTCTGGTTTTTCGGTCTCCTTCCTCAAAAGTGACTGAGGTACATCGAAGCAAGATGGCCAGAAAATCAGCTCCAGCATCCGTGTGCATGACAGACCTATTCTAAAATCCCACCAAGCGTCTGGCAGCTGGTCTGATGAAACTGTTTCTGAGACACAATCAGGTAGGAAATTTCAAACATGACCAAGATTCACAGAAGCTCTTCAAATTATTTGATGTGCTTTGAAACTCAAACACGACGTGCAGTTTAAAAAAAAAAGTTGCATGGCTGAGAGTATAGCACAACACCGAGGGATGGTGGTTCTTGAGCCTTTGTCTGGTGTGAAAGTGAAAATAACACCTGAAATGGCCTTGCTGAAGGATTTATTAAGGGAATTTTGTTTTAACTCACTTGTTGGATGTGGGCATTGCTGGGTGGCCAGTATTTATTGCCCATCCATGATTGTCCATAGAACAGTTAAGAGTCAACCACATTGCTGTGGGTCTGGAGTCACAAGGAGACCAGACCAGGTAAAGATGGCAGTTCTCTTCCCTAAAGAACGTGAGTGAACCAGATGGGTTTTTTTTCTGACAATTGACAATCGATTCATGGTTATCGTTAGACTTTTAATTCCAGTTTTTTTTAAATTTTATTGAATTCAAGTTCCACCATCTTGCATGGTGGGATGATGACATGAGTTCTGTCGCAGGAGGTTTACCCTCTATTACTGTACTGTCACTGTCATTGAGACTGACAGCCCAGAGTTAAGGCGTGGTAGATTGTTTGTTAACATCTCGTTCTGTCAGTTTCCTTT